>NC_046372.1:27933177-28217236 GCF_011125445.2 Fundulus heteroclitus
AGAGAGATTATAAACTAATCAGTAAGTGCCTTGATTATCTTACCTTCCTGTAGTTTCTCATTATGCCTGCTGCTTATTTGATACCATGATTGGCTAAAACTGACCTTTGGAAGGCGGGCACTAGGTGTGGCGTCGCCCAATCAGCTCGGAGAGTTCTGCTGAAATTCCCTTCTTTCCCCAAATGGATTCAAATGGAGCCGTCCCAGTAGGATAATGTGCAGAACTAGAGTGCTACACATTATCGATCTGGCTGGCCAGGTTAGCAAAAATGTTTTTACAAGTACTAGCAAACATTTGGAAACTGTACTATAGCGGGGCTTGCACATTTTTTGCTAATGTAGACATTTTCCAGTTTGAAGTTGGCAAAATTCACAACAACATTCATAGGAGTTGGAATGTTGAGTGGGAAAGTTGTTCGCTTCTCATCAACCCTGACCTCAAATTCCAACATGGCCCCCTTGCACATAAAACTTGTGATAGCTGGAGTGACAGTTTTGTTTATTCTTCAAATCTGTATCTTTGTGAGTGTTTAATACAAGCCACTACACTGGGCAAGGCAAGTTTATTTGTACAGCACACTTCAGTGACAAGACAATGCAAAGTGCTGCACATGAAGAGAACGTTAGAAAAGAGGAAAATACATTGCAGTGAAATAGTAGCAGCAGGTCAAGAGAAGATGGAATACAAACTTAATATAATTATGTTTCAGTTAACTACAACAGTGTGAACTGAACATTAACAATTAAAGCCAACTCTAAACAAATAGAATTTTAACCTTGATTTAATAGAATTTAGGTTTTCATCACTTTGACGGTCTGTTTAAACCCCGTTGCAGTAATCAATTCAACTAAAGATAAACGTGTGGATTCGTTTTTCAAAATCCTGCTGAGGCATTAGTCCTTTATTCCTGGAAATGTTCTTCAGGTGATAGAAGAACGACCTTTTAAATGTCTTTATGTGACTCTGAAGGTTTAGGTCTGAATCTATCACTACACCTGTACTATACTACTTCCTTCAGTGAACATGTTGCTCTTGTTCTTAGTTATAATCAGCATGTAAAACTGACGGTAGGCAGGAGTGGCCGGCATCCGAAAATGAGAACAAATCTGCATTGATGACTTATCCTACAAGTCATTAAAAACCTAGAAAATTATCTCCAATTTATACAGGATGGATTTTATAAAGTCACAAAAGTTACATACAGAGCCGCAGTGCAAGTACATATTAAAATGCAGAGTCAAAATGTTTTAGATTATAAATACAAAGCCATGGTTGAGAACAAAAGCAAGAGTCGACTGTGTTTTTAGCCACTTATTGAATATTCCCAGAAAAAATCAGATCAGAGTCTCAGTTCGTTTTGGAGATGATTCCATTACTCTTCAATAATGTTGAAGAGTAAGAGAAGTCTGACTTCCCTAATTCTCTACAGTCAGAGGAAACACAGAGGCAAGGCAAGTTTATTTAGAAAGCACTTTCAAGTAGCAAGATGATTCAATGGGCTGGACATGAGAAAACAAACAAGAAAAGAAAACCTTACAAAGGAAAGAATGAAATACAGAGACAGAGCGAAAACAGACAGAGGAAAGCACATTGCAGTGGAATTGTTACATATACTAACAAATATCCAAAAGTTAACAGATATCAGCAGAAATCCTTCAAGCTGCATAGCATCCAATACCTGAGAGAATAATCACCCCAAAAAGCAAAAAAAAGTTATGTTCCTGTTTTATCCTGGTTATTTTAAAGCGTATGAGCTGACAAAATCTTTCACCATGTGAATTAAATTCATCTCTGTAACTTTTTCTGTTGCTGGCCTGCAGGACGGTCGTAGACAGTTTAAACCCACGAGTCTTCAGTCTGTGTCCGTTTATAGAGAGCAAACCCAAAGACGGCCTTTGATGTGTTCTGCACAACGTTGGTTACACTGGTTAACACAGTAGCTGGTGGAGTGGAATAAGAATGGAAACTTTCAAATGCCACGTAGGAGGATACCTGAAACGTCACTGTGGTTTATCACCTGAGAGTTGTAATACCAGAGTAAACTTAACTGACGTTTTACTTTTAGGCCACCCCTCCATGAGAAGTGACTGAACCAGAAAGGTATTTAATCTTCTCTAAAGATGGGATGTTTGTGTGTACGTGCTGTCTTTAACTCAAGGCTATTGATAACTTGAATGCTATAATTAACTTCCCTTTTACTCAGATGGGGATGTTCATGCTACAGAACAACACAGGGGTATCAAACTTATTTCTATATCTACTGATAGTTTGACACCTATGTTCCAAAGCATTGATGAAAACTGTACTGTTGTGCTTTGATGCCAAGACAATGGTTTTGACAAAACAAGCGTTGTGGAATGTAATCACACAATTAAGATCATAAAGCTTTAATTCCAATTTAAGTTAAACAAAACCACAGCTCTCTAACGGTTTAGCTTTCTTGGATGGAAAATAAAAATCTTTGAAGCTGACCTCTAGTTTCTGAAGAAGAAATAAAAGCAACAAACTCAATTAAACAAGTGAATGTTTTCTTATTTAGAGAGATTCATCTTCGAGAGGACTTCAGCTGGACCAGGTCAGTTCAGCAGAGGAGAAGAGCATCCTTGCACTGTGATGGACAGCCAGAAGAGAAGCCTGGTTCTGGTCCAAAGCAACTTGGAGCTCCTGGCAGTGATGCTGCAGGGAGGCAGCGACAACCGCAAAGGTAAACCAGGGCAAAGAAAACCTTACAAAGGAAAGAAAGAAATACAGAGACAGAGCGAAAACAGACAGAGGAAAGCACATTGCAGTGGAATAGTTACATATACTAACAAATATCCAAAAGTTAACAGATATCAGCAGAAATCCTTCAAGCTGCATAGCATCCAATACCTGAGAGAATAATCACCCCAAAAAGCAAAAAAAAGTTATGTTCCTGTTTTATCCTGGTTCTTTTAAAGCGTATGAGCTGACAAAATCTTTCACCATGTGAATTAAATTCATCTCTGTAACTTTTTCTGTTGCTGGCCTGCAGAACGGTCGTAGACAGTTTAAACCCACGAGTCTTCAGTCTGTGTCCGTTTATAGAGAGCAAACCCAAAGGCGGCATCTCAGGTTTAAAACAAAAGGGATTTGTGTAGACCTAAATGGTCAATTCAGGCCAATAAAAATGTGATTTTGTTCTCTGCTGCGCATGGGCACATAGACACTCAGCACGTACCTTGAGGAGGGAAAATGCTGTGGCCTTTTCTCCATGTAATATACAAAATCTGCCCTTTTAAACATTACGTGAATCTTTTGTTTACCTGCAAAAAATAAAATAAAATGGCAGAAGATCATGTCAAGATTTGTTGTATTCATTTGAGGTTCTACACTTAAAAATTCTTCCCTTCAAAGTTCTTAAAAATTTGAGGTCAATTGTGAACGTGTGCCTTTGAATGCCTTCTGCACAACATTGGTTACAGTTGCTAAAACAGTAGCTGGTGGAGTGGAAAGACAGGAAACTTACAAATGCCACGTAGGAGGATACCTGAAACATCACTGCGGTTTATCAGTTGGGAGTTTTAATGCCAGAGGCAACTTAATCAACGTTTTACTTTCAGGCCATCCCTCCATGAGAAGTGACTGAACCAGAAGGTTATGTAATCTTCTCTAAAGATGGGATGTTTGTGTGTACGTGCTGTCTTTAACTCAAGGCTATTGATAACTTGAATGCTACAGTTAAAGTACCTTTTACTCAGATGGAGATTTTCAGACAAAACAACATTCCAAAGCAGTGATGAAAACTGTTGTGCTTTGATACCAAGACAACGGTTTTGACAATACAATAGCTTAATAATCATTATCCAAATATAGCAGTCTCAAAGATGATTGGAATGAAGTACGTGCTGAAAGATAAATAACTTGTGTAGAACTTTTAAAGTAAATAAAGATCCACCTGACAAATTCGACACAGCAGTTGCAGGGCTGTTTCAACAGGACAAACTGGGATGTTTTTGAACATCAGGACCTGGGGGGGTTTACAGACAGTGTACTGTGCTACATCATGAACTGTATCGACACTGTAGCTGTGGATAAACGTATCCGGGTATTCCCAAACCAGAAGCCCTGGATGACTCAGAAGGTCCAGCGTCTGCTAAAGACCAGGAATACCGCCTTCAGGTCTGGGGACAGGACTGTCTACAGTACAGCCCGAGCTAACTTGAAGAAGTCTGACTACAGGAGGGGGATAGAGGGCTATCTTGACAGTAACAACAGCAGGCAGGTGTGGCAGGGAATCCAGCATCTCACCAACCACAGGACCAACCTCGCAGCTGCGGAAGGCGACGCCACGCTGGCAGAGGAGCTGAACCTCTTCTTTGCCCGCTTTGAGGTGAAGCCAACAGAAGCAGCCACACTACACCAAGCGACCCACAACACCAGACCCTTCGTTGTAGAGGAGGACGAGGTGAGGTGCACACTGCGGGCCGTCAACCCAAAGAAGGCTGCTGGACCTGATGGCGTCCCTGGACGTGTCCTGAAAGACTGCACCGATCAGCTGGCTGGAGTCTTTACCAGGATCTTCAACCTGTCCCTAGCCCTGTCTACAGTCCCATCCTGCCTGAAGTCTTCCACCATCGTCCCCATACCCAAGAAACCTCATATCTCTTCCCTCAACGACTACCGGCCAGTGGCACTAACCCCTGTGGTGATGAAGCGTTTTCAAAAACTGGTCCGGGGTCACATCACAGCACTTCTCCCTCCTGGCTTTGACCCTCACCAGTTTGCCTACAGAGCCAACAGATCCACAGAGGATGCTGTGATCACAGCCCTCCATGCTGCTCTGTCACATCTGGAGCAGAAGGGAAGCTATGTGCAGATGCTCTTTGTGGACTATAGCTCTGCTTTTAATACCATCCTCCTCACAGACTGGTGGACAAATTGGAGGACCTGGGTCTCCCTCACTCCACCTGCAAGTGGATTATGAGCTTCTTGACCAACCGACAGCACAGAGTTAGGGTGGGGAAACATTTATCCAGTGCCCTCAGCCTTAGCACTGGCTCTCCACAGGGCTGTGTGCTTAGTCCCCTGCTCTATTGTCTATACACACATGACTGCACCTCTACCCACCACAGCAACACCATCATCAAGTTTGCTGATGACACCACAAGGCAAGGCAAGGCAAGGCAAATTTATTTATATAGCACAATTCAGTACAAAGACAATGCAAAGTGCTTTACATGATTAAAACATAGCAAAATAAAACAGAATAAGAGCAAGTAGGAATAAAATATAGATAGAAAATAGAACAAAAAAGTGGTGATTCAGTTAACTAGGACAGTTGAAGGCAATTTTAAACAAATGTGTTTTTAATCTTGATTTAAAAGAACTCAGGCTTTCCGCACTTTTACAGTTTTCTGGAAGTTTGTTCCAGATAATTGGAGCATAGGAACTAAATGCTGCTTCTCCTTGTTTAGTTCTGGTTCTAGGTATGCAGAGTAGACTGGAGCCAGAAGACCTTAGTGGTCTGGATGGTTGATACACTGATAACAAGTCTGTAATGTATTTAGGTGCTAAGCCATTTAGGGATTTATAGACTAACAGAAGTATTTTAAAGTCTATTCTCTGAGATACAGGGAGCCAGTGTAAGGACTTTAGAACTGGGGTTATGTGCTCTACTTTCTTAGTCTTAGTGAGGACGCGGGCAGCAGCGTTCTGGATCAGCTGCAGCTGTCTGATCCACTTTTTAGGCAGACCTGTGAAAACACCGTTGCAGTAATCAATTCGACTAAAAATAAACGCATGGATTAGTTTTTCTAGATCCTGCTGAGACATCAGTCCTTTAATCCTAGAAATGTTCTTCAAGTGATAGAAAGCCGACCTTGTAATTGTCTTTAGATGCTTTTGAAGGTTCAGGTCTGAGTCCATCACTACACCCAGGTTGCGGGCCTGATTTGTGGTTTTTAGCTGAAGCGACTGAAGCTGTGTGCTAACTTTTGATCTCTCCTCTATTGGTCCAAATGTTATTACTTCAGTTTTGTTTTTATTCAATTGGAGAAAATTTTGGCACATCCACGTATTGATTTCTTCTAGGCATTTACTCAGTGCTTGAACTGGTTCATAGTCACCTGGTGACATGGTGATGTAGAGCTGTGTGTCGTCTGCATAGTTATGGTAGCTGATGTTGTTATTTTTTATTATCTGGGCTAGAGGGAGCATGTAGATATTGAAAAGGAGGGGACCCAGAATAGACCCTTGGGGAACCCCAAATGGGATTTTTGTCATCTCTGATGTAAAGTTACCTACTGATACAAAAAAGTCCTTTAAGTAGGATTTAAACCAGTGGAGAGCTGTACCAGAGAGGCCGACCCAGTTCTCCAGGCGTTCTAACAGGATGGAGTGATCAACAGTATCAAATGCTGCACTAAGGTCCATCAGAACCAGCACGGTGGTTCTTCCACAGTCTGTATTTATATGGATGTCATTGAACACCTTGATAAGGGCGGTCTCTGTACTGTGGTGAGCGCGGAAACCTGACTGGAAACCATCAAAGCGGCTGGTCGTTGTTAAGAAGGTGTTTAATTGTTGAAATACAGCTTTTTCAATAATCTTACTGATAAAGGGGAGGTTTGAGATGGGCCTGTAGTTCTGGAGTAGAAGTTTGTCTAAATTATTCTTTTTCAGCAGTGGTTTGATAATTGCTGTTTTTAGGGACTGGGGGAAAACACCTGACAGGAGGGACATGTTTATTATCTGAGTCAAATCAGACGCTATGACAGGTAAAACTTTTTTAAAGAACGCTGTGGGTAGAACATCAAGGCAGCAGGAGGAGGAACTTAGCTGCTGAATGATCTGCTCTAAGCTTTTGTGGTTTATTTCGCTGAAATGGGACATTTTGTCAGAAATAGTTCCAGCTGAATACGGCTTTGGTTCTAGAGTTGGTGTGGATGTACAAACTGATCCTCTAATTTTTAGGATTTTTTCAGTAAAGAAGTTTGCAAATTCATTGCAGGCCCTGGTGGAGTTCAGAAGCCACGGACACAGGAGGATTTGTTAACCTGTCGACTGTGGCAAATAAGACACGAGCATTATTAATGTTTTTCTTAATGATCTCAGAGAAGAAAGATTCTCTTGCATTTTTCAGTTGTAAGTTATATCTGTTAAGTCTCTCTTTATAGATGTCATAGTGAACCAGGAGTCTATTCTTTCTCCACCTGCGTTCAGCTTTCCGACATTCCCTTTTTTCACCTCTAACTGCTGGAGCATTTCTCCAAGGAGATTTTTTCTTCCCGTAAAAAACCTTCATTTTAACTGGAGCAATGCAGTCAATGATGTCTGAGACTTTAGAATGAAAGTTATCTACTAGCTCATCTACTGAGTTGCAGCCCAAGGTTGAAGTAGCAAAGTAAGCTTGAATAAAATTTTCTGTGGCATTGTCCTTAAAGGTGCGTTTTCTTACGATGTCCCTTTGGCTAAATGAGTCACTGGTAATTATGCTTTCAAAGGTAACAGAGAAGTGATCGGATAAGGCAACATCAGTTACATTGACCTGTGAAATCTTTAGACCTTTAGTGATGATTAAGTCTAAAATATGCCCCTGCTTGTGTGTTGGCTGTTTAACATTCTGAGTTAAACCAAAGTTTCTAAGTGTGTCACACAGTTCTTTTGCACTTCTGTCTTCAGGGTTGTCAACGTGAAAGTTGAAGTCTCCAACAATAATTAAAAAGTCATAATCAACACATATCACAGACAAGAGGTCACTGAAATCATTAAAAAAGTTTGATGTGGACTTAGGAGGCCTGTAAACATTCAGAAACATAGTTCGTACCGGGCTCTTTACCTGGAGAGCCAAATGTTCAAAAGAGTCAAATTTTCCCAAAAACACCTTTTTACACTTTAGTGAATCATTAAACAATGTTGCTACTCCTCCACCTTTCCTTTGCTGTCTGCTCTCACAAAGAAAATTGTAGTTTGGAGGTGTCGACTCCAGCAGAATGGCTGCTTCATTAGATTCATGTAACCATGTTTCTGTTAAAAACATAACATCAAGATTATTGTCAATAATGAAGTCATTAATTAAAAGGGATTTTCCTGACAGAGATCTAATGTTTAATAAACCCAGTTTATATGATCTGGTGGTTGATGGTGTCTTTGTGGCAGGTTGCATCTGACAGTTTATGACTTTTAAGTACGACTGATTATTCCTGTCTGTTTTCCTTTTGCTTTTCTTATTTCTGCCACGTATCATAACAGATATTCCATGTTCTCCGTCAGGAGGCCCAGGCTTATGCTGGAAGCGGTCTTGACTGATAAACGTACAGCCAGGGCCTGCTGAATATCACAAGGACGTTATGCGAAGGTCTTCAGGACAGGCATGTTCTGTGATATGTAGAGGAGGAGGAGGATCTGGACCTCTGCGTCCTTTGGAAGATGCTGATTTAGTCACAGAACTGTGGTTTTCAGAATTAATATGTGGAGAGGATGTCAACTGTAGACCAATCTTAAGGACTTTGTTCATGGTGTGAGAAAAATCCAGGAAAGGAACCTCTGGGCTTTGTGGAGAAGAAGGCGAGGCGGGTGTAGTCTGGATCGGTGTTCGTGACGATGGATTTTCTTGGTCCTCTCTTTGTCCTGCTGAGATCTGGGATGAATCGTCCTGTAGCTCTGATGTAGCCTCTTTCTGTGTCATCTTTCTGGCCATCTTTATCTTGGCTTGTTCGGGTTGCACTGGGCTTATCATTTGTTTAGGCACTGGATGTTCTTTGTTTTGGGACAAAGCTGATGCCGTATGGTTCACAGAATAGAAGATGTTTGAAATCAGTCGTTTTGCACCTGACCTATTTAGAGAGAAGCCATCTCTGTTGAACAGATGTCTTCTTTCCCAGAAGATGTTAAAGTTGTCTATGAAGGTTACAGTTGTTTCTTTGCATGTTTTTTCCAGCCATTTGTTTAGCATCAGAATTCGGGAAAAAATCTCGTCTCCACAAGCCACGGGCGGGAAAGGGCCGCTGAGAAGCACCTTGACATTTTTGCCATGAACTAAGTTCAACAGACGAATGTAATCCTCTTTCAATACTTCTGATTTTCTTATCCGGGTGACGTCGCCCAGGGCTTCAGCTTGTATTATGAGTTTTTCCAAGGTCGGGCGCTCTTTCAAGATCCTTGGAAGGATGTCTAATAAATCAGACACCAGGCCATAGTTCGAATTGTTATAAATTAACACCTCTGTGTTTTTCTTGTTACAGAAATGTTTAATCCCACATACAGACCCACTGCATAAAATCAGGGTCCCTGGCCCCGTGGCATGTCTTTTCTCTGATGTATTAGAGCGAAAGTCGTTGACGTACCTCTGAGTGTTGTCATGATTCTCCTGGGTCACATTTTGGAGCGGAGCGAATCTGTTTCGTAAAGGAATTCCAGCATTTCCAGCAGGTTTACTCCTATCATTTGTTGTGGGAGCAGCCCGCTGTTGTTTCACTTGTCCTGGGACATCTCTCTGTAGTCTCGGCCAGTTTTCTTTGTCTAGGCGTGGGGTTCGTTGATCCTTTGGTCTTGCACCCTGAGTGATCCAGGGATTCTCATTTTCCTCAGGGATCTGTTTGTTCAGAGAGTTGCTGGGCTGGTGGTCCCCGTTTGGAGTCGCAGGCAGGGTTGTTTCATTTCCATACGCGCCGTTTACATCATAATTCAGTTCGAGTCGGCATATCTTCTGTTCTATAACGGCGATCTTTTGTAGAAGCGTGTCAAGGTCCACTGTGGTGAAGGTAGGCATCTTTGCAAAATCAAAATCAAAAATAAATAAAAAGAAAATAAATAAAAATAACTAAATCCAACTTTCCGTGGTTTTGGCAAAGAGATAAAAAGGAGATAAAAAGTAAAACGCAGGAAAATGCAAGCAAGCAGGGAGCAGAGAAAAAAGCGTCCGAGCAGGCAGAGAGGCGGAGCAGAAGACCAAGCCCCACCACAATGGTGGGGCTTATCTCAGGAGGCGACGAGTCGGCCTACAGGAGTGAGGTGGAGCGGCTGTTGGTGTGGTGCAGGGAGAACAATCTGCTCCTCAACAACTCAAAGACAAAATAACTTATAATAGATTACAGGAGGAAAAAAACGGACATTACACAACTAACCATTGGGGGAAAATGTGTGGAGAGGGTAGCTGACTTCTGTTTCCTGGGGGTCCGCATTGAGCAGGGCCTCACATGGAACATCAACACCCTGGAGCTGACAAAAAAGGCCCAGCAAAGACTGTTCTTCCTGAGGGTTCTCAGGAAGAATAACATCAAGAAGAAACTGCTGGTGTCCTTCTACAGGTGCTGCATAGAGAGCATATTGACTTATTGTATCTGCTCATGGCATAACAGCAGCACTGCGGCTCGAAGGAAAGTTGTCCAAAGGGTTGTGAATACAGTCCAAAAAATCATTGGCTGCCCTCTCCCCTCACTGGAGGACTTGCACAGCGACCGCTGTCTAAAAAAGGCACAACCCATCACAAAGGACACTTCTCATCCCGGACATTCTCTGTTCATACTGTTGCCTTCAGGCAGACGATACAGAGAAATCAGAACAAGAACCAACCGTTTTAGAGACAGTTTTTACCCGACAGCAATAACAAAACTAAATGCAACCTAAAATAACCATTTATCATCATGGATGATGTGTGTGAGAATGTGCTATTCTTATTTATTAGTTGTTGTTTTTTTTATTAGTTATTTGTTATTTATTTCTTATATGTTGTGTAAATTGTGTGTGGAGGTTCCTCCATCTTCTCCTCAGTGTTAGTATTTATTTAAATGTTTTCACACAATATAGTTGTTTTCGCATTTGGTTGTTTACTATTATGGGTGTACACATTTAGTAAACACCTTTTTGTTTATTGCAACCATTAATTTCTGTTTTGCTGAGTTTGAAGGACTGGCTGGGGGAGAGGACTGGTTGAAAGGCAAACCAGGAAATGGAACAAACCATCAGGCTGCTGGAAGCAGGGGACTTGATGTTAAAGAATCTACCTCTCTCTCTACTAACAACATAACTGCTAAAACCTCTGTGGTGTTAGGTTGTCGTGTTTTGATAGTTGTGTTGTGGTCAAGATATGTTGGTTCAAATTAGTTATTTATGTTGATGCATTGTTGTCTTTGTCTCATCTCCCACCCCTCCTCGTTTGTGTAGGCTAGCCTTTGTGTATAAATTCCCCTGTGTGTTCATTGTAGTAGGTCAGTTTTTTCTTGAGATTTGATGTTAGAAGTCTTCTGTGAACAATTTTTGGAAAAATAAATAGAAAATACTTTTTATATATGCCTTTGTCCTTTTGCCTTACTGGGCGGACCACCACATTGTGGGACAGTGATTTTTTTTTTAAACATATGCATGGATTGATGGCTCTTTTTAAATTTTGTTGTTCTTGTGACAATGACAATAAAGATTCATTCAGATTCAGATGGCCGGGTTCAGAGGGTCAACTTTGGTATCTCAGCTCTGTCAGGATCCTCCAGAAGAAGAGAATTTATTGTCCCTCTTAAGTAAACACGATGAGTAGAAAAGTGAAAAGTACCCTAGCTGAAATTTGATGAGAAGCCTGTGCTTACAAGAACAAGAAGAGGCGTCAAAGAGGCCAGTAGTAAATCTGAATTGGCTGCACTTGAACTGTGGATCGCTGCAGAAAGCCATTTTTTTTTAAAGACAACAAAGATAAGCTTCCTCTGTTGTTAGCCAGGGATATAGGGGAGTCCCTGAACATATTTAAGAGGATGGTCTGGTCAGAAGAGACCAAAACTGAATATTTGACCTACATAAAATATGTTAACGTATTATTGCAGCAACTTTAGGAAACAAACAAAGCTCCTGAGAGGCTGAGGTCGGGCCGTTCCTCGTCTGACGCGCTCATTGAAAAACGTATCCGCTGAGATGCAATGGTGCTGATGTGTTTATTAACGGAAAAAAATAAACAATGTAGAATACGTATCCAAAATATAACTTGACAAACGTTAATCACCGCGATCTGTGTGGCGTGGTCAACAAAAAATACAGCGGCCCACTCTCTCCCCGTGACACTCCAACAAGTGGGTATTATGGCCAATTACCAATCTCCGCCCACATCTTGTTGACCCATACCTCCACAAAATAAACAACCAAACTTCTGTTCCTTGGAGCAGGCAGAGTTTGGTTATTGGACGATCCAATATGCTGTTCATTGTTTTAATACGCACTTGACGTACAAATGTTTACAGAACTCTTCCTATCAGCCAAGAATTGCGAGGTGCTGTCCCGTCCATAATAAGCCCGATGTCACCAGGGACAAGATTGCGCTTAGCCGCCAGCCATTTCTGACGCTCCTGTAGCTGAGGCAAGTATTCGTTAACCCACCTCTTCCAGAACAAGTCAGACATATACTGAGCTTGCCTCCATCGTCTTCATGCATAGATATCTGCTTGCTGGAAATTTCCAGGTGGTAAAGATGGTTGAGTCTTCAGCAGTAACAGATGATTTGGTGTCAAAGCTTCAAGATCATCAGGATCTGTGGATTGGACGGCTATTAAGTCACAAAGAACCGTGTGAAGGCCTTCCTCAGCTAGATGTTGCACATTTAAGGTGGAATTGAGGACCTTCCGTATGGATCTAATCAGTCGCTCCAGATCCTCCATGATGTGAACCAGCAGGAGGATTAATCTCTGAAAGATGAATGTGCTTCAGATGTGGCCAGCCTTGTAGATCCTGTTGTGTAGGGATATTTCCTCTGTATTGTTGTGCCATATTACAGCCATGATCATGAAAATAATTGAGGTCAGATAGAATTCTGACCACACAGCAATAAAGGGGAGAGAGTCAGCGGGGACGGCCCTTCTCCCAGCAGGGGTCCCCTGCTGCTATAAAACTTTCCTCCCACAGAAGCAGCCCCTCTCTCTTCAGAGACTTCACTTCAGACTCCAAGCTGCTCAGACCACCTCTCCCTGAAGCAGACCAGGAAAGAGCTACTTTGGACCATGGGCCCTGGCAGGGCCTGACCGACACACAAACTAACACCTGGGAGAAACATCTCGTCGCCCGGAGGACATGTCCGGGCAAATCAGAGTTAAAGTCTAACTGTTGGACTGAAAAAAAATCCTGAAAACCATTGAATAACTTCCAGAACAAGGTAAACTTTGAATATTCATGTATCAAAAGTGTTCAAAAAAGTTTAAATATGAAATATTGCGCATTTTTTACACCGATTATGGTATTCCGCGTTTGAGTGCTGCCTTCGTTTACGATCGTCCATTTCCGACGTGTGACGTCAGTTCAAGAACACCGAGAATGCACGCAGCGAACTTGCATAGAAACACACATTGTTTACATTGTACAACCGGTACGGCGAACAAGGATATATGGACGTTTTTCAGTATCTTCTTTCACACACCAAATCTGCTGATCCACGTCTACTTTGAGCAAGCGCTTTTAAAAAAAATCGACCGTCAACAAATCTGATTTGATTTTTGTTTCTCAAGACGCTCCGCTGACTCCGTGGAGCTTGAATGTCCAATGTCAAACTAACTTCACCGCGGTCTAGTGCAGGCCAGAAAGTAGCGCTACATACTTGGCCGAAGGATCAAAAGGTCCGAAAGAAATGTGATAAATTCGTAAAAGAAACGCGAAAGAGATGGATTGCCGGCAGTGACAAAAGTGTTTTATGCAATTCACACTTCACAAGCGAGAATTTTGAGGGGTACCTACAATGGAGCATGGGCTCTGTGTGTTGGGCAGCGTTAGCTATAGTCTCCTCAGGTTCACCTTGTTCAAACTCCGTTTCTTCGTATATATATTTGGTATCGGAGTCGCCGATGCTTGAGGTGGAGTTTGTAGATGTATAAGAAATGGTTTTATTAATTTTTTGTACGTAGAGTAAGCATTGTTAATTAAATTTAATAAATTGGTAGCGAAAGTTGTAGTGTTAGCAGCCGGATGCACGGTACTCGTTCTGTTTGTGACGTCACATTCCGGAGAAGCCCGACTGAAGAATGTTCGGGCTCTTTTGCTTATACAGCAAGTTTTATTGAAATTACTTCCAAACGGCGCACATAATTCACATATAATATACATTTCTTTACTCTGGTGACTATTTGAATGCATCTGTGTAAAAATAAATTCAGTCCAAGAGTTAGACTTTAAGTCCGCTGTCTTAACCTCATCATCAGTAGCAGGGGGAAGGAGTCCTGCCTGCCAAATACAGCTTAGTTTATTTTGTCAGCCTTTAGAGGGAAGCAAAACCCAGACGAAGCTGAAAAGCCGGCAGAAGGACCCGCTGGCGAATGCTGAGGAGAACCTGCTTAAATCGGACTGCAACCAGGTCAGGGAACGTGGCAGAGACCAGGCCTCCGATCCCGCCTCCACCTGCTGCTGCAGAGCTAAACGCTAGCCTGCCAAGAGCAAACCAACCATTCTCCCTGCTTTTCAGTGCTCCTTCCTCGGATGGACAGAACTCACACGAGGCAAAAGACAGGTTTGGCAAGGAAACCTGTGGGAGAAGTTAAGAGGTTTATTGGGAAATGTGTGTAAATCCTTGTGCACATAGTGCCTTTAAGGCAAAGGGCTAACGGCATAGCTCATTGCTAGCATTTGGTACCATGTCATTGTCGAGTGTGTTTTTTATGGTTATAACAAAGGTTATCTCCACAAGGGTTTCATACATTGATGGGACATTAATGTTTGCGTTATCCAGCCCACTCATTATGACTAAAATAAAACCGAAGCTTTATTTGTTAGCGCCGAAGGTCCGCTAGCCAAAATGCTATTAGCTCCTGTTAACATCCGTTTCCGGACATTCACAAGGAGCTTGTTTTAGAGCTTAAAGCTTAATCGTTCGGCTCCGCCGCAGGCTGATAGAGCTATGAGCCTTGTTCCCGCATTAAAGGTATACTATGCAACTGGGGTTGATTTTCCAGCGAGGCTCCCCCCAGAGGGCGAAAGTAAAAGTTCACTGTCGTAAAGATGCTCAGCTGTTCTGGTTTCTCCGTGAAGCCAGGCGCGGTTGTTTTGAGCTTAGCAGACAGGCGAACGCAACGAAAAGTGGAAAAAACGGCAGTACAAACAATGACTAACACAGTGAAGGTATGGACATCAAGCTTCCCGCAGCGCTAACGGCGGCCGCCTCGCCAGTTTTATTATTATTATATTATTATTATAATTTTTTTTTTTTTTTTTTTTTATGTTGGCGAGACGCTACCGCCACCGCCTCGCCAAGCCGCAGCCGCGTCTCGCCAACATAGAAAAAAAATAAAATAAAATAAAATAATAATAATAATAATACTCGATATGCTTGCATGTTTATTTGACGTTAACACGCGGTTCTTTGTTGTTGCTTTCACGCGTGCATATAGTGAATGGCAGGGCAAAAACACATGGAGTTCTCGCCGTAAAGCGAGACTTCTCTGTGTGCGGGCCGTGAGCTCTTGCAATTGCAAGTGCAGTATTTCCCCCACAGACCCCCAGGGCGGCCGAGAAAACCTTTGTTCGACCTGAAATTACTCATTTAATCATCCAAAACGGTATGGAACACATTAATTAACTGAAAAATGTTGCATAGTATGCCTTTAATATTGAAAATCAATGTCGGTTTAAAGGCAATTTTGATAACTTTAGACTTTACCCGCATGTTCTCCCTGTGCATGCGTGGGTTCTCTCCGGGTACTCCGGCTTCCTCCCACAGTCCAAAAACATGACTGTTAGGTTAATTGGGTTCTCTAAATTCTCCTTAGGTGTGAGTGTGTATGTGAAAGGTTGTTTGTCCTGTCTGTCTCTGTGTTGCCCTGCGACAAACTGGGTACATGTCCAGGTGAACCCCGCCTCTCGCCCAGTGAACGCTGGAGATAGAACCAGCACCCCCCGACCCCATGAGGGATTAAGCGGGTCAGAAAATGGATGGATGGATAGACTTTACCCGATTTAGCGACCGACAGCTACAGCGACCCCGGGTGCCCGTAGGGAGAATTGCATTAATAAGATCAGCCATACTGTTTAAATGATTTTACTGAGCAAATCAGTCTTTAGAATATTATTTACTCAAAATAATGTTCTGGTTAACTTGGGCTTTGCATTGGGAATGGATTGAAACACATACCATTTTTTTATCTCCATTCCAGTGAACAAGGATTCACTGAAGTATTCTGATCATGATCAACCACTTTTGTTTTGTCTTTTGGTTGTTTTTGCATGTAAATAGTTCCTTAGTTTAGCTTCTGTTTAATCTTCATTTTGCTTAGTAGTTTAGTTAAGTTTCACTAGTCTAGTAGAGAGGATTTACTGATTGAAATATAGTGTTATTTCAGATAAACAGCATTATATAGTGATGTTCTCTGGATATTCATTCTCTTTCTGTTATTAAATTCTTGAACTTGAAAAGAAGCTGTCACTCCTTTATTCTATGTGTGTGCAGGTTTTGCTGTTAAAAGATCGCTAGTGCTCGAATTCATCCCTTTCAACCATTGTCTTGATATCAGCTTAAGAGCTGATCATCACCAAACAATACTTAACAGACAGAGAGTTATTTATGAAACATTAAATAACTTTAAACAGTGTATAATTGCACAACAGTATACAGGCATGCATTCTTGAGTATATGTTTTTGGAAGCTCACAGAAGTTCTCCTCTGTAAGTCCAGCCACTTCCTAATCCACAACAACGTGGCTACTCATAATTTGTTCTTAAAAGTATCTGAGTTTTCATTCCAGTGGACCAAGTTTCTTAACCAAGTTCTCTGTGCAAGAAACTGCTGTACTCCCTTGATCCAAAAAATGCGTAAGTTGAAAGTATCTGACTGCCTTTCTTTGCTTTAACTTGCACTGGAACAATAGGAAGTTTGCATTTTAAACTTGACACAAGTGTGTTGTCCACTGCACCCTTTGGCTCTTTATCCATGATGTCAGAAGCGTCTTTGTTTTTCTTTGGATAAATGTGTAAAACAGTTGGATGCTTAAGCCCACACCTTTTACAGACAATCCGTATTTTATAATTCTTACTGATGTGTCCAATACACAAACAGCCAAAACAGACGCCATTTTCCTTTAAGAAGCCAATCTTCTCTCTGTGAGTCTTTCGTTCCAACTGTATGCATGATGCTAGAGCATGTCCACCTCCACAACAAAGACACTTTCTCTCTTCTGGCACACTAGGGTCATGTACTTTTACCTTTTCGATCTTTTCCAGTGGAGCAGCAGCTGTAGCAAAACTACTCCCCTTTAATTTGAAATGAGGCTGTTGATCGCTGTAGCTGTGTGTTTCTTTTAACTCCATTTTCAAAGGCCTTCACAAACGCATGATATTTCAGAGGGTCTCCATTGAAAACTGGAATTTCCCTATTAGGTAAAGAGGAAAAGCATTGCTGTTGAATCAATAAAGTTATTTCATTTTGTTTCCTCATTATGTCCAATATGTTATGGTCCCAATTTCCAGAACTGTAATTAACATTTGATTGCTTTCTTTTTGATGTCTGTCTGGATCACCAAATGGAAATAACAGCACACCAAGTTTTCTAGATGCAGGCACACCCTGTGAATGTTGAGATGATAAAAGTTCTTTGGGCCCTGTTGCTGGATCACAACATTTCGTTTCCATGTCTTGCAGCAGTATTGCCACTTTTGGAACAAAAGCCTTTACATCAATTATGAGAGACGATGCCTTGACTGTTCCTTTGCCTAGATAAGAGTTCTTTCCATCTAAAGTCTTCTTTGTCCGGGATTTATTTCCACTTTTGGAGCTTTGTAATTATAGTACCCTTAGTTTGAGCTGCAATCTCCTCATCCAGGCTTAGTTGTTCTTTCCGTTTCTTTAATTTTTGTTCCTCTTCTTCTAATAGATGTCTTTCCTTTAGAAGGTTTTGTCTCACCATTAAAGCTGCCAAATCAGCTTCAGCTTTAAGACGAGCAGAAGATGATGACGAAGCAGATGATTTGGCAAGTGAATTTCTCCAATGTGAGATCAATAAGATAAAGCCAATGTAATGTTTATTCAACATGTTCAAGTTATATGTGTGCTGTAAATTTGGTGGCACTACAATGATCTATAGCATAATTATTGGCTATTATATGTTTGTAATAACAATAAAAAAAATAGCAAAAATAAAGTTAAGCACATTTTCCTAAAGTCAGAGTTGTAAGAGTAAGAGAGTATGAACTAGATGAGGTTATCTATGTGTATGATGAGTTTGGTGGCATTACAATGATCTATGGTGTATTTATTGGTGATTATATGCTTGTAATAACGATGGAAAAATAAAAAAAAATAAAGTTTGGCCTATCATCCCAAAGTAAGAGTTGTAGTATGAACTACATAAAGTTATCTACACTACAAGTTTGGTGGCACTACAATGATCTATAGTGTAGTCATTGCTCATTTTATAGTTATTCTAATAATAAAATAGAGGTGTCATTTAGGCTTTGGAATATTTCTCAAAAAATGTATTCTTTTCAAATTCATTAAATGTGGTATGATATACATGAGATCAGATACACATTAAATAATAATCCACCTCTCCTTGGTGACGCTTTTGAATATATCTCTCTGATTATTTTTCTGGTGTAGCAACTTGCAGACGGTCCCTAAGCATTTGCGAAGGAGCGAGATCTGCATAGGGTCCAATATAATTCTCCCAGCGCGATAGGAGTAACGTTTTGAGGAAACTACGGTTGTAGCTCACTGTCTGCCTTGCTGTGGTCACAGAGAGGTGTCTGTTTTGTAGAATAAATCATCCGCAGATGAGTTATTGATCCAAAAAAGCTGAATCTGTGAATATCGTTCTAACTTGACTGAAGTTTAAAATCACAGGAGCAGTTTCACAGAAGACATCAAAAATAATAGCAGGATTTTCAGAATTCTTGCAAGCTCATTTTTCACGTCCATTCTCAGCAGATAATCAAACTTCACAGACAAGCAGCCAGCATTGCGCAATCCACCTCCTTTGTTATTACGACTTTCATTTCATTACAGGTGCGTGACGTGATAATTTTTTGATAATTATTGTTATGGATCAATATGATTACTATTTTATCGATATGCTTTTTTTTAATATATGAAATGAAATTTTTTTCATTAAAAAAAAATGAAAAATTTCATTTCATATATCGTCCAGCTGATACATATTTTGTATGAGCCCGGTCACACAACATATCCATGTGTTAGAAATGCAAATTCTACAAATGCAGATTCCCACCACACTTTTCAGACTATCAATTTAAGAAAATCGCTGAAAAATAATGTATAATTTTCCTTCCGCCTTGCAGTTATTTGCAACATTATTTTAGTCTATCAGCTTAAGGTTGAACTGTGACACAAATTGAAAATGTATAAAGTATGTAAGTACATTTTCATTGCACTGTATATTTAACAAATGCAAAATAAACAATAAAAAAACACAGTATATACATAAATGCATTTGAATATTAGAATCATCGTCAACCATTTTAAATGACCAGTGTTCCACATTATATTATACTGTATTGTATCATATTATGCTATATCATGTAAAATATTACACCTGCTATGAATAGCTTGGATCTCATTTTGGATGTGAAAAAACAGCGGGAAATGATTGTACATATCAGGAGAAACAGTAACAGGTCAAACACTTTTTTCATAATGAGAGATAAAGTTACAGTGGTGAAGGAATATAAATACCTCTGTGTTCTCCGGGACCACAGACTGGACTGGACATGCAACTGTGAAGCTATCAGCAACCATGGAAAGAACAGACAGTACTTCCTGAGGATACTTATGTCCTTCAGTGTTTGCAGCAAGATACTGCATATCTTGTGCATATTGTCTGTGGAGAGAGTGATCTCTTCTGCCTACATCTGTTGGCAGTCAGATGTATGCACTCAGCATTAGAGCCACTGACTTAAAAAGCTCAACAAGTCAAAAAGGAAGAGTGGTTCTGCTCTGGGAACTTCTTCCGATCCTCTTTAGATGACTGCGCAAACAGTCCTTATAACATGAAGAACAGTACTTGAGTCTTCAGTCAGAGGCTTCTTCAGAATTGCTGCAAAACAAACCGCTACAGAAGTTTCTTCTTGCCCACTACAATCTTCTCTTTGAAGAAACCTCTATAATATGAGTTCCAGCATTTAATTAGCTTTTGTCATCTGTTTTTACTCGAAGTCCTGCTACGAATGTTCGCTCAAATGTACATTGTCAACTTGCATTTGACTGACAATAAAGTTTGGCTAAGTCTATGTTTAAAAGTAATAAAGTATCTTTAAATTGAATTGCTGGGTGAAAATTGTAATTATAATATTTAAAATAGGCAACACATATTTAATTACATTTATTTGGCTGTATACTCTTGTTGAAATCTGTACACTATTCTTTAAATTTATTTAGAATCTTTTTTAAATCAGATACATAATTACAATCGCAACAAGGTAAATAAAGCCTTTATTTGTGATAAAACATGATATGGGATTACATATTTTTCCTTGTCACACATTAGCATGTTGCTGACAAAAATAAACAAACAAAATATTTCTAATAATAAATAATTTCAAAAGAAAGGGACACTGCTTTTTTCATGAGTTTGCGCTCATAGTTTGTTTACATTTTTCTTCCAATCAGCGTATGATTTGTGCGCAAGCGTATTGTTGTCAGCCTTTTTTTTAAATTCAAACTATCCAATCAGCGGGAAGCAGGGGAACGCTCGCGGTAGTTTCAAAAGCGGATGTGTGCGAGCTTGTTTACTCTGCTCTACTTCAGCGCTTCTTAAACTACATTCATTCATAACGTTTTGTTAAAGTTGAAAATAGAAAGTAAAGATCAATGAAATGGAGGAAGGTGCATCGGAACCATTGCTTTCCAGAAAAGGTTAGCAGGTTTAGTTTGTTTTAACGGCTAATCTGTTTGTCAGTTCTGGCTTGTTTTAGCTAGTAGGTGGCTAGCTAGTGGACGTAGCCGACACGTTACCTTATTGTTTTGGTTTGTGATCTTGTTTGGAAGCACTATAGGTTGAACAAAAATGTCTCTTTTGAGATTTAGCATTGAAATAACTCGTTTCTGTCATTAAAAAACTGTGATAAGCAGAGTTGGGCAGTTGAGTGTTCGCTTACGAGTGTGCACTTGATTAAAGGATGATTTAACGGTTTGTCGATCTATTCAGATCGTTTCCAGTTTAAAAAAACATATTGCTAAGACTTGACAAACCAGACCCAGATTATTTAGTAAGTAATACATTTCCACATAGCATGTTTATTTATTTACACATCTTCATTTGATACCCTGTACAATAAGCCTGTACTATAAGAGCCTTCACCTATTTCAGGTATCACTTATTTTATTTACTTATTTAACAAACCATATACCGCATTGTTTTTTCTTTTACCTGCCACCACTTGAATGTATATAAGTCACCTTAAATCTCTTCTTCATTTTATTTTGTTTCCCCATCCACTGTATATATCTGGATGCACTGTACATACTTAATGCACTTTTTCCTCCTACTTGAGCCGATGTCACAAGTAAATCTCTCCATTGTGAGATCAATAAAGTTCTATCTAATATCTTATCTTATCTTAACTATATTGTTGGTTTTGCGCCTAATCGCCGTCAGAATCAGTACCCTCTGAAATACACAGTAAAAAGAAGGTGAAACCCCGGTCTGGATTATTTTACACATTGTTTAACCACAGTTTGGTGACGTGTGGCAAAATTTATTCAGTTTGTGAAAGTTAAGAAAGCAAGAAAAACGTGTAATAATGCTTTTGACATTTAAATAATTCAGTTTTGGTCTGACCTAAATGTTAATTGAGTCCTGGACACATTCAGGTCCATCAGGTCAGGTCTGTCTCCAAAATGACAACATTGGGACTTATTTACTGTGATCGGACAAAAGAGCAGTGGAATATATCCGTCTTGAGACAAATGTAGTAAACCTTTAATACAGTCCATGTTTTAAAGAATTTTAAAAGACCAGTCTACACTTTGTAACAAATAGTTTTACCTGATCATTTTAATGAACAATGATCAGGTAAAATATTAATGTTTATAACATTCTTAAGAACCTTTGGATTATATTAGATCCAAACCAGTTACTTCTAAACAAGGTTCTGTGGGGACCTTTATCTGATCCACAGTTCTTTTCATTTACATTTTTACTTTCTCAGTTGCGAGTTAAGGTGTTTTTTTAACTTTGTGTTAAAGATTTACATTCTTATCAATTAATGTCCTAACAGTGGCCTAATTTAGATTGTTGTTTTCATTAGAACAACTGTACCTGTTGCTTCAACTTTTTTTCTCCTAATCTCTCTTGGCTCTTGAACAACTCCTTCAATTATTCTTTGGACTCTTGTGTCAGAAGCCTTTAAAGGGACACCTCGGTATGTAGAAGTTTAGAGATGCCGCTTTGTTGATAGATTGTTTTTAAATGTGAACTTCTCATGGTTTTTACCAGTTGAACCGTTAAATTTGGTTATGAGAAACCTATTTATATGACATCCATTAATGTTAAACAAGCTGATATTGATCTACATGAAGCAGCAGAAACGCTTTGTGAATCCTGACAGATGGCAGCTGGTTTCTTAGCTTGCAGTGACTTTTTGCAGATCCTTAATGTGTTCACTTCTCATCACGTGTAGGGCTGGGTGATATGGACCAAAACTACTATCTCTATTTTTAGGCTGAATGCATATATACAATGTTTATCCCAAATGTCTCACAGACATATTTTTTAGCAAACAGCTGTAGATAAATATGAAAAGTGACCTACTGGAATACATAATGCAATATAAACAACCTAAATATAAACAATATAATATTTTTATCTCTTTTTAAAAAAACTTTATATTTTTTCAATCATATTGCCCAGTTCTAGCCATCTTTCATTCTGTTTTTGTTACCCAAAACTTCCTTTGAGGAGCAAATCGTTCTAAGTTCCTTGTGGATTTATTACTTAAACTGTTACATATATCTGTTGTAAATGTTATGTCAATGGTCGCATTAGAAGAATTTTAACAGAGAAATGTTGTTTTTTTATAACGTATTTTACCTGCTGTGTTTATAAAAATTAAAGTCTAAAAATCTTTTTGTTTTGTCACTGGTTTCAGTAAAAAAAAAATCAAATTGTCAAAGTTGCATAAATGAGTAAGCCAGGCAGTCACCAAGTTTCTTCACAGCTTAAGACTGATGAGGAATGCCCCAAATTATGAGAAAATATTACCAGGCAGGAGGATTTACCAATTTGTGAGATAAATGTTAAATGTGCTGACCCAGCCCTTTAGGATCATTTGTTTATTTTGTTTCTGTCTGTCACAACTAGATGGTTCATCATGTGACTAGATGATGAGTCCAGTTATTTTAAGGCTGTCAGTAATGATGCATCAATATAAAGTTTACAGCTGTATTTTAGATTATGACGTAAACAATGAGGCTTTTTTTTACTTTGTGCTGCAGAGCTGCGTAAACAGAAACTGATGGAGTACTTGGCAGCCAAAGGAAAGCTGAAACCTCCAAATCCCACGTAAGAATAAAACTATATATAGCAGAAATGTTGCTGTTTTTTTGTTTTTTGCTTTTTTTAAATGCCAGAGGCAATTTAATGGACCTTTTACTCTTCAGACCATCGCTCCATGCTGACTGCCAGAATCAGAAGGCTACTAAAACGTCTCTGAAGGTAGGGCGTGTCTGTGCGTACGTGCTCTCACTTACTCAAGGCAATTTTTTTAGAATGATGAAATGAAAGTTACCCAGTCTATAAACAGCATTCTTAAGGACTGATGAATCTCAAGTGCTTTGTTGTAATATGTCATTACAAAACAAAGGTGCTTCGCCAAAGAATTGCATGTAGCAAGTGCTGAAACCTAATTTCTTAAGTGATTTCTTTCCCCAGGCTGTGACAGGGAAAGAAAACAAAGCTCCACCCGACAGATTCAGATGGCAGGCTTCAAAGAGTCGGACGGTGGTGCCTCAGTTCAGCCAGGATCCTCCCAGAAGAAGAGCGTTTGGTGTCTCTGACAAAGTAAATGTAAGAGACGGAAAGCAAAATGCTAAATGGTCATCATCAAGCAGAGTGTCGGCACAGACAAAAGTTAATCAAAAACCCCCGGTCAGAAGAACATACACTGCATTGTCTTCCAGGTCCAACTCGGCTCTAGTTAGCACCTTAAAAAAGCCGCCTAACACAGGAAGTCAAACTCTAAGCAAGGTGCAGTCCAATGGACGTTGTACAGACGGAGCCAAGTCAGATCCCAAATCAAGTTCAAATAGAGCTACATTATGCCCATTGGAAACGGGAAGTTCTCGGTTAAGTACTGGCCCACTTGTTAAAACCAAAACAGGGCTTGTGCCTGCAGTGATCCAACCAAGGAATGGGAACTCTATTAAGTCACATTTACCTGCTGCAAAACGTCAAACACTCACCACCACCTCTATTGCTAAGAAAGGGCAATCCAGCCGAGTGTCATCGGCCTCCGGTTCTCACAGGCCTGCTTTGGTGCTTCCATCAGATTCAAGAGCTGGGAGCAAAACGGAAGCTCAGATCAAGTCTAGACCTAACCCCCTTCCTGAAAAACGAACTCAGCCAACTGGTAGGAGCCAGGTATCAGGTGGTCTGCGGTTAACCGTGCCTTCCAGATCCAAAGCTGGAACTGTAAAGCCAGAGCAGAGAGTATTAACCAGCAGGACCGCTGCAGGACAGCCTGCCAGCAGGTCTGTGAAGATGAGATCTGAAGCTGAAGGAAGGAAAAACGCTCAGTCTCTAAAAGCTGGTGCTCCAACAGCCTCACAGACGTCAATCAAATGCACTTCAAGAACGGTCGAGACAAATAAGCGGACTGTCGCGTGTAAAGGTGTGGGAGCAACAAAGACCGGTAAAGAGACCCAAATCAACAAAGAGAAACCCACTAGGAATGTTCCTTCAGTTCATGCGGCTAGAAAATGTCCAGTCGCTCCAGCGGTTTCACAGACGGCACCACAGCCTTCCAGGTCCATCAGCATCATAGGTGGGGCCACGGCCATGAAGACACCAAAACCGACGGCCAAAGTTGTTCCCCAGACGGAGGGGAAGAAAATGACCACAGCCCAGGAGGAGAGAATGTAAGAATTTCCTTCTTTGCTTGGTATAAAATAACAGCGTTGGTTTGTTGCTTTGTGTGCATTTGTCTGGTGTTTGGGAAAAGGACAAAAAATGGAAGGAAGTAGTTATTTTGCTAGCGTTTGTTTTGCTGTGTGACACTCAGGAGAAAACTCCAAGAATGGCGAGACTCAAAGGGGATTTCCTACAAACGTCCTCCGATGCAAGTGGAAGCTGCAGCCCCACGTAGCGCGCCTGTTCCTCAGCCTTTCTGGGCTTCCATGCAGGTGGAAGATGAAGCCCATTCCCTCATCTTCGCAGTGGACAGGTCCCTTGCCGACTGCATTAAGTTGCTCGCCCAGGTAAACAGAGGAGTGTGGCGTGCACTTTGTTTATTCTGATATTCATTTTGGGCTGGTTTC
This sequence comes from Fundulus heteroclitus, assembly GCF_011125445.2. Classification (NCBI taxonomy): domain Eukaryota; kingdom Metazoa; phylum Chordata; class Actinopteri; order Cyprinodontiformes; family Fundulidae; genus Fundulus; species Fundulus heteroclitus. Next base: position 27,958,573 of record NC_046372.1, read on the forward strand.
CTATAAGTTACCTTAATTCTACCATTGAGCCATTTGATAAACCTTAAAAAAACAGTTGGAAATTTCTAATCACAGTTGTCTAGTGATGAACCCTAGTTCATAATATAAAGGGGCGGAAGTCTGCCCTTTGCAGCTCGCTTACATCTTTGTATTGGTTTGTTTAAAGGTACATAGCCACGATATTTGACTTTTTTTATTTATACGTCACTCTGGTTGCATAAAAAGTTTTTATGAAAGGTTATCTCGTCCTGCTGGTGTGTTAGTTGTTGTTATGGTGTTTTATGCTTTGTTTTTGCTCTGTTTGTTAGTGAATAAAGCCTTTTTTGTTTATTTACGATTTTTAACGGAAGTACGTACTTTGCATGCGCAGCAGGGGTTAAAACAAAGTAGCGGCTAACGGCTATTAGCATTTCCCAGCGAAACAATGAAGAATGGTCCAAGATTCAATGGAGAAAAAAACAAATAAATCTATGGCAAAAGACTGTAATGTCTCTGGGAATACAGTATGAATGTTGGTGTTGACTGAAGCGGACGCTAAACCTGCCGAAGCTCAGGTGTGACACAGAGTTGATTGACGTGAGTAAATGTTCTGACATCAGACTCTTCAAGTTGTTGTAGATCAGTTAATTTAATCAATAAAGGTTGGTCTTCGATCACGCCGAGCTGCCGCTTTACTGCGATGCATTGCAGAGGGTCAGGCTCTGCCCTGCAGTATTTACCATTGATTTAGAAATTAAGCAAACCTGCATTATGATAGTTCTGCGATGCTGCTGGTATCGGTATATAGTCACAATATAATGTGACTATATACCGATAAAGCCCCAATGTGTAAGATTTAGAATAAATAATAAATTAATAAGCATTATGAGATCTAGTAAAAGAAATTATTATAGCAAAATTCTGGAAGAAAATAAATCAAATATTTAAAAAAGGGTAGCAGTTTTATTTTTCCTAATTACTTTTTAACAAAAGAGAAGTGTAAAATCAGCCAATCTAATGACATTGCAAATTAATTCAATCAATTCTTTGCTGACATTGGGCCACACTTGGCAGAGGGGATGAATTCTAATTGTGATGACAATGATATTGTAGGTAATATAACAAATTTAGATAAAACTATATTTTTACAGGGTACAACTGAAAATGATATTGTTACAATTGTTAAAAAAATTAAAAGTAAAAAATCAGAAGACTGGAATGGATTAGATATGTCGGTGTTAAAATAAATCATTGAGTATATTGCCAAACCACTTGCACACATTAAACCAGTCCTTGCAGTCAGGCAGGTTTCCAAAAAATATGAAGATTGCTAAGGTTATTCCTATTTATAAGGCTGGGGACACGCACGATTTTTCTAATTACTGACCGATATCCCTTTGATCCCAATTTTCAAAAATATTGGGAAAAATATTTCATAAAAGATTATATAATTTTACTGTAAAACATAACATTCTCTGTGAACAGCAATATGGGTTTAGACCTGATAGGTCCACTGCTCTGGCGCTTGTTGATCTTGTAGAAAGAATATCTGATGCCATTGATAATAAACAATACACTGTAGGAGTGTTCCTAGACCTAACTAAAGCTTTTGATACTGTTAATCATGAATTATTGCTTAAAAAACTTTGTAGATATGGAATTAGGGGTGTGGCTCTTTCTTGGATTATAATATATTTGGAGAATAGATCACAATATGTTCACATTAAAAATACTGATTCACAGTTACTGACAATGACCACTGGTCTAACGCAGGGGTCAGTGTTGGGTCCTTTACTATTTATCCTTTATATTATTAATATACGTTTCGTCTCAAAAATATTAAATTTTATATTATTTGCAGATTATACTAATATCCTTAGTTCTGGTAAAGATTTAAAAACCTTATTGGAGACAATAGAAAAAGAATTAAATATATTAAAGTGTTGGTTTGATTCAAACAAATTAACCTTAAATCTAAAGAAAACTAAATTTATAATATTCACAAATCGTGCTATTAATGTGCACACAAAATTGAAAATAAATGACACAGATATCGAAAGAGTAAGTGAATTTCTTGGGGTAACAATACAAAATAGTTTAAGTTGGAAACCACATATTGACTATATCAGATCAAAGTTATCTAAAACATTGGCAGTGTTATATACATTTAAAGGCCTTTTAAATCAAAAAACATTATATCTCTTGTACTGTTCATTAGTTTTGCCTTACCAGATGTACTGTGTGGGGAAACACCAATAAAACTAATTTAAACCCATTGTTCATAATTCAAAAGAAAGCTATTCGAATTGTAAATAAAGCAGATTATAGAGAGTATACAAACCAATTTTTTGTACATTTAAAAACATTAAAATTTAAAAAATAATTTGTTGCCAGCACACATTCAGGGTCTGTTTTCGATCAGGGACAGTGCTTATGATCTCAGAGGGTATAAAATGTTCAGAAAACCAAAAGCAAGAACAAATGTAAAACAACATTGTATTTCTTTTGTTAGGGTTGATGTATGGAACAAACTTTTCCTAAAATCATACATTGGTATGTATTATAAACGGTAGCCATCTTTTATCTTTTTTCTTTTGCTTTCTAGTCCAATGTAAATGTTCTTTGCAGGGTGGGCATTATAAGCTTATTGCTTCTGCCAATACACCTTTTTTTGTTTTAATTCATGTTATATGAACATATACTGTCTGTATTATATACTTGTGTATCTGAAATTTACACAGCGGTGCGTTAAATGTATTACAACTGACCTCGCAGTTAAGCGCTTTAAGAACTACTACAGAAGCCATGGAGTGGTAAATGTGACAAAACTTAGACTTAAACAACTTTATTCGTTCTTCACTGTAGAAGCAAGTCGTACTAGAAACCGCTGAAAAAGTCTCCTGTCTGTGGATCTATGGACTCATTTTACTCAGACCCTAAAACACCTGCAGACAGACTGCAGCCAAAATTACCTTCAACAATATTTAACTTTACGAAATACATTAATAACATTTTGCTAATTAAACATTTTTTAATTACCAAATTATGTTTTTTTCTGATAAACTTTGAGCAATTTTATTAAACTTTTTAAAAATTGAACATCCCTTCATCGATTTTCTATACCGGCTTTTCCCTACAGGTGTGACGTCAAGCTGTATCTGATGGGGAAACGTAGCTCGACGTCACACGGGGGGGGGGGGGGGGGGGCCTTTCATCCTGGACTGGTCTCCGGTCACTGGGCTAGGATTTAACAGTTTTATTAAACTTCAAAAAAGTTAAATAAAGTCTTTTTATAAACTCATGAGTTGTGATAATTAATTGTTGAGCAATAACGGGCAAAGCAGAGAGTGATTATTGTAATGTGCGATCTGTGTTAAACTGAAATATATGACGTGATAGTGTTGGTTGTCTGTCCTGAATTGTCCAGGTTGTGGTTGGCCTTGTATGTTCACAGGATTAATTTATCCTGAATGTGACGGAGCCAGTGGAGTTAATGTTCAGATGTGAAGTAGATGATGTGATGATGAAGCTGCTGTCTTTGTACTAGCTGCAGTTTATGGAGGTTTTCTGGAGGACAGGGAGGGAAGGGAGCTCAAACTGTAAAGTGGACTGTGAACCAGTTTGGCTAAAGTGTGAAGAAAGAACTTGATGCTGCAGAGATGAAGGTTGACCAGGTGATGATGTGGAAAGTGAAGGAGAGGCTGTCCAGGATGACACTAAGGCTCTGAAGCTGAAAGGTGGGACAGATACAGGAACGGTCGTTGCATATTGTAAAACTACCAGATTTGGTTAAAGTTGACTTTGCACAATAAGCAAGTGAGGGAACTAATGTGGCATTATTTCCACGGTCCCCAAAACGGAGTTCTGTTTAGTGCCTCAAACCTCCCAAAGAAGTTATTTAGTCCATTGAGGAAGTCAGCATTCACCCACCGGGGGGGAGGGCGTTTTGTATTCAGTGATCGCCCGGATGCCTTTCCACATGCTCCTGGTGTTGCTGGCGTCATGGAAAAGCTCCTGGATTTTCTCAGTGGGGTTCCGCTTTGCTAACTTGATGGCACGGTTCAGGTTGACTCTCGCTGTCCTCAGTGCCTCCTTGTCTCCAGACTTGAAGGCTGAGTTCCGCTTTTAGCGCTTGACGGACCTCCTCAGTGATCCAGGGTCGTAGGTTGGCTCGGGTGATGATGGTCTTGGTGGTGCTGACGTCCTCAATGCATTTGTTGATGTAGGCTGACACAGTCATGGCGTACTCATCAATGTTGATCTTGTCCTCATAAGTTGCTGCAGCTTTGAACATGTTCCAGTCAGAGCACTCAAAACAGTCCTGGAGCGCCTCCATTGCTCCCTCAGTCCACACCCTCACCTGCCTCGCTGTAGGTTTTGCTCTGATCAGCAGGGGCCTGTATGCAGGAATTAGCATCACAGTGAGATGATCTGACGAGCCCAGGTGGGGGGGGGGGGGGGGGGGGGGGCTGCCCTGAATGCTCCTTTTATATTTGTGTTAACTAAGTCTAGAGTGTTTTCTCCCCGAGTTGCAAAAACCACATGTTGGTAGAAATGAGGGAGAACAGTTTTCATATTTGCCTGGTTAAAATCCCCAGCAATGATGAAAACCCTCTGTGTGCAGATTGCAGCTCAGAGATAGTCCGATAGAGAACACTCATGGCATCTTTTGTATTAGCGCTGGGAGGAACATAATCCGCTGTGATGATAACAACAGTGAACTCTCTGGGCAGATAAAACGGTCTGCAGCTAACCGTTAGCATCTCGATGTCCGGAGAGTAAAAACTTGTTATTATTCTAGCATTTTTACACCAGGAATTATTGATGTAAGCGCATAGTCTGCCTCCTCGGGTCTTCCGCTGAGTTCTGGATAAGGCAATAAACAAATTTTCTGGGAGAACAGTCCACCCTGTTTGAAGTTAAAAGCAGCAGAACATTCCTGCAAGACAACTGTTAAAACAGACCAAATGCCTGTAACTTAATGAAAATAAAAGTATGAAAAAGGACCTTTTAAAAAGCAGCGTTACAGTTTTTACTTCCGACTTTTTACCTCACTGCTGTTAATTTTGTGTTTTTGAAAAGGTTTGAAAATGAAGTTAAGAAGGACGGTTTTGTTAATCACGTTAAAAGATGGAGTTTACCACCTTCTGGGCAACATGACTAAATCATCTCTGAGTATGTTTTTGTATGTTTGATCCCTTTCCTAAGGGCTGCCCTGCAGACAAGGTGAAGAATATCCTCTCATCACTGCCAGCGATTTCTCGGAAGTTTGCCAAATACTGGATTTGTCAAGCTCGCCTGATGGAGCAAGAGGGAAACTTGGACGTATTGCCAATGTTTGAGGAGGCCGTCCGAGTTACACTGGAGGTACACTGTGAGAGTTTTAAAAGCTTTTCACGCTTTTTTACATTTGGTTTCACTAAGACGAAACGCTAACAATGTAGAGCTAATTTCATATGTTTTAACAGATAAGAGAGCGCAGCATACGGTATAATCAGACATTCCTATAGATGGTGATTTTGAAAGAGACGGTCGTTGTTACACTCCCATGTTTCAACCGTGCGTGGAGCCCGTCACCGCACACATCTCTGCCGGATGCACGGTGTTGTTTTAGTAATAAAAGAATCCATAACGTTTGCAACTAGCGATAGTTACTAAATAGTTTTTAATGGATCATCAAAATGGTACAAGGCGTTACATTGATCTGGGTGTTGAAGCACTAGTTCATCTTTATTTGTGCTTTTTGTTTTTTCCACTTTTTACTTTCTCAGCCAGTGGACGAGCTGCGATCTGTGGTGTTTGACATTCTGAAGAAGAAGAAAGATGCAATCCGAGGTAATGGAGTCTCCGTGAATACAACGGTGAAACTGACAGAAAAAGTCCTTTCCCCTGAGAAGACTTGACCGTTCACAACAGCGCACACAGCAAATCAAGCTCTCACCAGCACAGACTGAACTGAGCAGTTCTTCAACAGTACCACAGATTTACACGGGTAAAAGACGATGCGTCATCTTCAACAAAGCAAATCGAGGGTTTGACTGACTCAGGTTTCAAAAACACCCTTTTGCAGAGAAACATGACAGCATCCCAGAGGGTTAATAAACCTGTCATGCAAACTTTGTAGTTCTTAACTCTTGCCAATTAATTTCAAAGTATAGTTGGCAGAGTGCAAAGTTTTAGTGACAGGAGCCCATCTTCTGCTGTAAGGTTTTGTCCATACAAGAATTACTTTGGTTAAACAGTGAGTCGTGGCAAAACGAAGAAGAAACATGCTAACATTTGCCCAACATGTTATCAGCAGAAGAAAAGGTGAGTTTATAAGGCAGCCCTGGACTGCAGCTCCATGTGCAATGTAAGATTAATCATTTTTTTAAACAAATAATTTAGCAATTCAGTATCTTTCTCTTATTTACTTCTTCACAAAAGTAGACCATCACTGCTTCCACATCTAGACGGCTGGAAATGAGGCGACCACAACTGGATTGGCTCTTCCTGCTGAATGGGCGTGTCCGACACGGGGGGGGGGGGTCCAAGTTCTGTTGGAATTAGCTGTTAGATCGGCTCTAATGCGCGACAATCTATGTTGACCCGACAGAACAGACTCCACCGACGTCACAGCAGTGCTCAGTACTCTTGACTGACTTGGAGCTTTTATTGCTGCCATCTGAAAAAATTGGATGCGTTTTAAAAAAACGTGGATATTATTGCGTGCTTAGCAAAGGGGAAGAAAACTTTTCGCATTTTAAAGACGGCTTGCCGTTTTAATTGTGCCACCAATTATAACGGCATAAAAGAATGACAACGCTAAGGCACAAATAGCTCAGGGTGTGATCTGCCGCCGGTTAGAAAGTAATTAATTTGAATACAATTATTCACATACATACAGACTATTAAAAATTTACTACATGCCATGACTGCCTTGGGGGGGGGGGGGGCAATACCCAGCTTGGTAAATGGTACGGAGGACTCTGATCCTAATTGGAGAGTTTTTTTTAAAGAAAAATTGAGGTTTTCATGGTAATAGTGGCTTGTTTTTTGTACAGTGGGCTGACAGGAGGGGGGGGGGGGGGGGGGGGGGGGGGACATGCAGCAAAGGACCACAGGCGGAGTTGAACCTGCGTCGGCCACATGGAGGACTTAAGGTCCATTCATACCCTACGTGTGGCCTACACATCCGTAGTTCTGTCCGTACCTTCTATCCGTTGACTCCTTCATACCTCCGTCCGTCTTTTATGTTGAGGTGCGCAGTAACCAATATTTCCTCTAGGTGGCAGTGCTAAAATTGGAGGGCCTGCTGCAGACATCCCGTTTGCTCTATTGCCGCTTTTTTTATTATTTATTTTGCTATGAGCGCGCACATAGCGCTCCCTAATTGCAGTCCACTTGGATTTTATGACATTAAATTATTATCAAAGTATTGATCCGTTTCGTCCGTAATCGTAAGATCCCAATTTTCGTGTCAAAATACGGACCAAATCGACGGTTAGAACGTATGAAACACTCCACAGGTATCCGTCTTTTACGGGAGGTGTGAATGGGCCTTTAGGCCTCCAGTCATGGGTTGAGCTGCTAACCACTGCGCCACCAAAGCACGCCCAGTTGGAGCTTTTCTAACTTGTTCTTTTGTAACTTGTGTTCTTGTTACTTCCTCCAGCAAATGAAACACAGAAAGATGACCTTCCACCAACGGAAACGTCTCCAGACAAGGGCGACAACCCACTGATGACACCTAAACCCGTCAAAGTTCTTATTAATGGAGAGAGGGGGAACTCATCCGTAGTCAAGTACAAGATCACTGCCACTCCCGGGTATGTTTACGGGTTCATTACTTTTACTTATGACTGCTTACGGAAGTTGAGGGACAGAGGAGGGTGAGAGCAGGACCAAAACTGGCCAATCACTGCCCTTCGGACCGAGCGGCAGGGATTGGTCAGTTTTTACAGGCGTGCAGCTCTTACAGAGATCCCAAAAAAAAAAAGTACTTACTTTTTCTGAATACATAATGTATTTACTAGTTTCAGGATGGAAGGATGATTTTACCCAGTATAACAAAGTGATTACCAGCTATAGCTTTAATCAGAATTAGCCAAAAGGCAAACAAGTTTTAGTTTTCCTGCCTTTGTTGTAGCGATGCTCGCCAGCAAATCTTTTCCCGTTATTTCTAGTGAGATTATACGCAAATTGATTTGTGTCTTCAGCAGCACTTAATTATGTGGGTGGCCTTAATGAAAACTTGCCAAAGCTAAATGATTTAACGTCAGCGCTGAAAACATTTAATCTAATGAGGTGGAGGCATTTAAATATTTGTGATTTCTTTTTATCAAATAGCAATATTTCAATCAATTATTTACTTGTATAGCCATTTTCACACCCACAATAATGGTGACCAAAATGCTTAACATAATCAATATGACAACAAAAACGGAGAGAAAAAAAACATAAACTGGATAAAAAAAGGTAGATGAAACCAGAAAGTGTCACTACAGTTTTTAGGCACTAGAAGCCTGCCTGACTAGAAAAGTCTTCAGCTTTGATTTAAACGGGCTACGTTCAGTGATAGGTGGAAGATCGAGTGGGAGCTGATTCCAGAGTCGAGGTGTGTCCACAGAAAAAGCTTGTTTGTATTTTTGTCCATGGAACTGTGAGTAAATGTTGCCTGTCTGACCTCAAGGACCTGGTGCAAATAGAACTGCTCAATAGCTCGGATAAATCAGTGCGCAAGAACGTTAAGGGCCGTATTTTAAAAGGTTAAAATCTATTCTAAAACAGCCGGGAAGCAATGATGGTGAAAATAAAACGCATGTTTTCCTCTGAGTGAGTTAAAAGATGAGCTGCAGCAGTTCTGAACAAGTTCGAGGCGACATGATGAGCAACATTTTTAGATTGACTGAACTGCTTTTATCACTTTCCACCTCTGGATAAGCGCAGGAAAAAGAAAGTTCAGGATGGAAGACTCGTTTCATCTTGCATTTTATAAAAGACAATTTTCTAATAAGGCTTAAGAGATGCAATAGTATTAAGATGACATGCTTTAACTTTAATTATCCACATTACATGTTGACTTTTCAAACTTTAGGTTTAGGTTAAAGAAGACTTGTGATTATTAAACTGTCTAAATGGCACTAAAATTGCTAGTTTTAGAAAATAAATAATAATAAATAATATAAATAATAATCCCCATTTAGACCAACATACTTTATTCCTTATTTGTTAAGTCTAAAAGTTTCAAATTCAGAAATCGAGCTGATCTAACTTCTTAAATGGCTTCATATCATCATAGCCGGGTCCTCATCTTCGAAAGATTTGGAGAGTCACTAGAAAAGAGAGATTGTGAATAACAGCTAGGGTGCAGTACATGCATTTATTAATATCAGAACAGTATTATCCCAATATTCCTTAACAACAATGTTCTAGGGCTGGGTGACAAGGCTTAAAAATTAAATCTCAGAATTTATTATACCAAATCCGATTAATCAATTTCCGTTCAATGTGCGTTTGCTAACAGCTAGCGTTTAGCCAGGCTAATTACGTAGCAGGATAATGTTGAGATATGTAGCAGGATTCAGTCAGACTTAGAAAATATGCTTGCCGGTTAATTTTTACGTCTACCAGCCAAGTTGGCCGGTGAATCAGGAAGTTGGCTGCAGCACAAGTCTGACCAGGATTCCCGTCCTCCTTCCAGAACCATGACGTCTGGATCAACTCAATGATGTGATGTCCGAAAAGGGCAAATAAACCAACAACACAGCTCTTACTTTGGTCCCCTGTCATACCAGAAGCTTTTAACTACGGCTGCACCAGAAATCGCTAAAATATCATCATCACAATATCAGGGAAAGCAATAAGTGTTAGCTAAGCATCCTACATTCAGGCTCTTTGTGCCCTTAATGTTTGGTGACATTTGTTGTTTAATGCAACATTAAAAGTTTAAGAAGATAAAAAGGTGGAAATGTTGATAAGAAACTACAGCTAAATTGTTACAAGTCGGATAGATGCATCTTTTTTGTTTTTTTTGTAGCTGTACAGACTACTCATTATCTGGGGTCTATGTTTGCTATGATCCTAAAGTATAGCAATTGATTTAGAAAATAACGCTTGAATTTTTTTCTGTTCGTATCGCAAGCTATATCATTATCGCCACATTTACTAATATTAGCACATATTGCAACTTTCGTTAATATGTTTGCCGCCCAACTTTTTTAACACGATAATTTCTACCGCGTCACCACTGGGAATAAGATTTTGTTTGTTAAAACGAAGAGATAATCAACCAAACACACATTTTCTTGTATTTTCTGCTATTTATTTGATATTTATGGCTGTAATGAACAATTAACAATAAAAAATAGTGTTTTATGTCCATCCTGCTCGTAGTGAGCCATGATTTAACGTTTGCTGTCTTAAAGGTTTGCTTCAGACATGTACGTAAAATTGGCTAATCTCTCGTTTCTTAAGTGAAGATTCAGGAATTAACCTAATGTGACCCAAATGAACTCCTAAAGGTATGAAGAAACCAAAGTATAGAAAATCTGATAAAGGGAGACAGGCTGCTCATGTTTTTGTGAAGAACACACATTTCATCCAATAAAATGGTTTAAATTACATTTTGTTTTTTTTCTCAGCGGTCCACCAAGTCAGCCGAGCAAACCAGTCAGGGTGAACGGGCGGGAGGTCCGCTTCTTCACCCCGGTTCGGCGGTCGGTGCGAATCGAGAGAGCCTCGCTCCGATACCCGCTGTCCCTGCAGGACCACGACGTCTGCGTCAACTCCTACAGCGAGCTGATGCCAGAGGAGGGCAGAGAAAAGCAGGAAAATGAGTCAAGTGGGCCCGCCAGCTGCTCTGGCAACGACACCATGTACATTTACAGGGAGAACGAAGCACTTGGAGACAAAGTCTCCATCAAACTGCTCCTTGATGACACTTTTTAAACTCAACTGCTCAATTTTGTCACATTTTATCATTTAAAGGTTGCCTACAAATTGTACTCTCTGCTTGTAAGGACAGAACTTTGCATTTAAAAAACATGTTTCATTTAAATAAAGATTTATCCCTGTTTTTATTAAGAAGCAATTACATGTTTTATTTTTTCACTTTTACATGTTAGCAGGATGGTGCATAAAAAAGTAACGAGCCAATCTCAGCGTTGAGCCTCTAAATGAGCTTTTTCTAAGAAATGTTCTTGAAGTGGGTGGACAACAGCGCCGGGGGGGGGGGGGGGGGGGGGGCGTCCGTCCGTCCGTCCGTTGGATTGTCAAACAGGAGATGAAGCTGAGAACAAAAGTGTAAAGTGAAACCAAACGCGTGACGCAAGTGAGATTGTTAAAAATACTTTTTGACACACCTGAGCTCAGGAATGGCTGTTGTAATAACTGATAGCTTCAAACGCTTTGTATCACACACCTTATGACTTTCGCTTATTTATGATCGACTGACGGAAAATGTATTTTGCTTTTTATTTGTTAACACCACCGTTGGATTTAAAGGCATGTGGACCGATGAGGTTTTCTGCTGGTGCGTAATCAAAAGTCAGACGTGTGACAGCAGCTGTAATAAGCGGAGGATGGTGCCAGGTGGGTTGGGTGACGAGTGTCAGCAAGAACGAATGGAAAAGAGGAGAGCTGGGGACCCGAGTCAGCAGTTCTCCAATCATTGATCTGATGACTTTAGACTTGACTTGAAAGAGTGTTCACAGATTTGTGACTTGAACTTTAACAGCAATGACTCACGACTTAAACTGGACTTGAACATGTTGCTTGAAAAAACTTGATATTTTACCCTAAAGATAAAGACATCTATAATTTAAAAAGTGTGCACCATTAATTAATTTGACTCAATCTGTATCAACAAACGCAGACCGTCTCTCTTTCCCCGCTCTGTAAGTATTTCTGCATGAGCTGCTGCACAGCCAATCAAATTAACCAGATTTTTTGTTTTTAATGCAAAAGAAAAGCTAAGGACAAAAATCCTCCAAGAGTAATTTCCTTTAGGTAGGAATATGAATATTGAACTGAATAAATACAGTTCAAAGGAATATTCTTTAATTTTATAGTTTAATTTTACTGTTTTGTAAGGTCAGTTGCATTGCTTTCATCACATTTTGAGATAAATACTACTTTAAAAATGCTCAGTCATCCAGGTCATTCCAAAAAAGTTGAACAAAACTGGACGACATTACTGGCCTGCAAACTAACTGGACCAGTTTTGGTTTAATTTGCAGGTCAGCAATGACCTTAACGACTCCCCATTACTAAGGAGTGGACCAGTTTCTGTTTAATCTGCATGTTATCTAACCATTACAGGCCTTTGTTAGGGCAGTAGTATAAAGCTTGGTACTCATCATTACTGCAGACTTTTTGAATTGAGAAAGCTTCCTGGAGAGGAAGAGAAACGTCCTCAACGACGGAAAAAAGTCAACTTTTTTGAAATGAGAAGTTTCAGTGTTGGGACGTGACTTGAGAAATAGCCGTTTTGACTGGACCTGACTCAGACTTGGTAGTTCATACGTGAGACCTGACTCAGGACTTGAGGATGAAGAATTGGGACTTGCAAAACAGCGACTCGGTCCCACCGCTGCAGGACTTGTTGGTGAAACCAACGATGTTTTCTGGTTTAGAGACAATGGCGCTGAGGAGACAGCAGGTTGAGGTAGCAGAGATAAAGACGAGGATCAAGCATGAGTTCTTTAGAGGGACGGCTGATGTTAGAAGTTCTGGAGTTAGAAGCCAGACTGAGATGGTTTTGGAGGGATGGTGAAGGACACTGAGGCTGGAACTGCCAGGCGGGAGGCCTGGAGGAAGACCAGAGAGGAGGTTTATTTATGGAGGGGAAAAGGACAGAAATCAAGAATCTTTACTGTCACTATGTTAACCATCATGAAATATTGATGAGACACCGTCTCAGAAATTACCTAAAACAAGACATAATATTCAAGGCGAGTACACTGACATCGTTTCCTGAGAACCGAAAGTGCACAAATATTATAATAACCTAAATGAGTCAAAAATGACAGACGGCAGCCTGTTTACGGATGATTTGAATTAATTGTGCAATTGCATGAATGTATCAAAACAAGACACTCCCTGAGAGGTGGGAAAAGGATCTAGTCTGACAAAAATGCAAATGTTTAAAAAACAAACTAAATGCTGAGGTTAGTTGGTGCTCAGGTCAAAAGGACAGGTAGCAGTGAGTTTACAGGATGTAAAGATGAGTTTAGATGGAGACGCATGAAGAAAAGTGTCATAATTCAAACAAGTCCCACAGTCTTGATCTTTTTAAATTCACAATTGTTCAGATTTATATAAAAAAAAAATTAGCTGTAGGCGAGATTTTAGTTTTTCTTTTCCAGCCGTTAAAAAAAGAAACATTTAATTGCTGAATCCAACACCTGGCTGCCTGGTTGTCTTTATATGCAGAACCTGCTAAACCAGTTACTATCCTGTGCCTTCCACTAAGATTTTCTGCTGTAAGAAAAAAAAACACATGGCCCAAAAGTAACTTATTATCCATTTGTAACAGAAAAACTGTTTAAACATAACTTGAATCCGGAACAAGAGGCTTATCTTGAGCTGCGCTCTCTGCATCCACAATTTCCTCCTGCTTTTAAAATAGCTGAAGGAAGTCTCAACTGGATAAAACTTTATCATACAAACATCCCCTTGTTTGGTTTGAAATTAGTGTTGTGACAATGCTTTTCCATAGTTTTTATTCAAAAGTAACAATAACTGCATCATTTAGGTCCCTCTTTGCTCATTTTTTTAAATCTACAAATGTGGTTCAGGGATTCAAGTCTTGGTGAAAGACCACATCTTGCAGGATTTCTATGTATTTTTTTTTAAAATATCTGCACCCTTTTAAGATTTCAAAGCTTGTTTGTTTTTGCCTGAATTTGTGGAAGTGAAGGAGCCGCCTGCATTTGATGGCTCCGTGGGAGCACAGCTGTGTTCATGCAAAGCCTTCATCAGCAGGGAAGAAATATTAAAGCAGAAATGAAACTTCCAAGAGTTTCAGAAATATGTTTATTATTTATCAATTATTATTAATTGTTATTATTTTGTTCCAAAGTAAAAATCTGTTGTGAGTTCGAGTTTTCAAATTTTCCCTTTAACAGTTTTTGAGATCTGATCTATGAGATTATTTTGATTTGAATACTTGTTCAACGTTTCCTTTTTGGCAGTGTTGCACTGAGAATTGCTTTTATTGAACAACGCTCAAAGTTGTTGACAGGGGAGTTTCCTCCAAACCGATATCCAACCAAACAACATATTCAGCAGGATGCATCATTAGACCTTCCCAGTAGATATGCTGGAACAGGTCCAGCACCGGGCTGCTTAAATACCGCCGCTGTGAGACAGACTTCATTCCCTCAGAGCAACGAGCGCCGGCACTTTCTCCTAAACGCTCCGACTTCTCTGCTTCTCAAAATGTCTGAGGTGAGAGTGATGGCATTTCATATTATGACATTCAGATTTAGATAATAACATCCTGGTGTTACTGCTTTCATTATGACCAAAACTGCTGTTTTTGAAGTAAATTAATATTGTAATATCCTGAAATGTTTTTTGTGCAAAGAATACAACAGTGTGTACCTAAAATGTAGCTTTTAATTGGAGATAACTACCATTATTTCTGCAAGAGAAGAACACCAGAAAACTAAAGGGTGGTAAGAACATAGACATTATATAATGTCTATGAATGGGAAGGATATCAAAATGCAGGAAACCCAATCAGTACATTCCTGACTAATTGGGTTTGTGGCCTATTATAACTGGAATGACCTGAAATATGTCGCATACTAAACTCCTAGATGGAGTCCTCACATCCTCTCTGTGAGGCCCTGAACTGCTTCGTTAAGAGGACACTGGTTATTATTGTGTGAAAATTAAAATGCAGATTTTACTTGCTGCAAATTTAGCAAAAAACAAAATCCTCTAACTATCAGCAACTAAAATGATGCCATAATGGCAACATTACACGCCCATGGGGCTCCAAACTAATTATTGAAAAGGAACCAAGGCCCCTTAAATGCTGCCTGATTCTAATCTGTCTGAAAATCTGGATTGAAAGAAATTCAAATGTTTTTGTAAAAAGAGTTTTTCAGTTATTTAGGCTAACTCAAGTAAACAAATGAAATTAGGATATTACTGTGTGCTTTTTATGGTTTTCTCTTTATTGACCAAATATTATGTGTTAAGGTTAGATTCTGCCAGATTCCGCCACCTGGGTTCAGCCCGGTCCGTTAATAATCTTGCTAAAGATGTTCTTCCTGTGCTTAGTGAACATAACTAATTGCATTCCTTTCTCTGACGTTAGTGCTGCAATAATATACACTGCATCAGTGAAGTACGGATTACGACCAACGGATCTTACGTTAAAACCAAAAGTACAGCACAAAACAGTGGTGAGATCAAGCTGTTGGTCGAGAACAGTCAGGATGGAGGTAAGAAAAATGTCAAATTTTACACAATGTCATGTGTAAATGAAGCTGGACCAGTACCAAGGACACACACACATCTAAAGGAACACTTTATGCTGCTGTGTAATATTATATTATAGAGCCTGAAAACGAAGTGAAACATGGTGCCGTGGCAAGAAAGAAAAATTAGGGCAACTTGTGCAAAGTTACTGTGATAGTCGGGGAAACGGTGTGGGTGGAAGAGTCTCAACGCTGACTTTTTATTTCCTTGTTTTTAGGAAACCCTGTGTCCTTACTGACTTGTATTAGGAGTTCAAAAATATACATAGCTTTCACCTTTGAGCATGATAAGGCATGGTATCGTCTGAAAAAGGACGGGGAAAATCTGAAGGTAAGCATCCACTAATAGGAAGTCATACACAAACAACTAAGAACCATGTTTCTCGGTGGATTTTCAGTCTTGTAATTTAAAAAAAGGTCAATAATATGGGAACCTTTGTCAGATCTGGCGTGGCCAGGAACCATTTTATAAAGGCCTAGTTTTCCCAGCCGAACTGATTCTATCAACCCTCAGTCCTGCACAATGTGGCAAATCCAAATAGGGTTAATGAAAAACAAAACAATGGTTGATTTTTTTATACTTTTGGGGATTATTAACTGTTTAATAATCCCCAAAAGGATAAAAAAAAAATCTGTGTTACGGGAATATGTAAATCATTTTTAAAGTGCCTCAAGGCGTCATTGTTGTGGATTAACAAATGAATTCAACGTCTGGTTTAAGTTTACTGTTGATCCATTTAATCTATTTATATATTGTGGTTTCCTGAGGAGCTTATCATTACGCAGTTAAAAACAGTGACACAACCTCCTTTAGTTTTTTTCACTGGTTGCACGTAATAATTAGACCTATGTAACAATGGCACCACCCTATAAAGAGTCCATGTTGAATTTCCAGCCGCCTTATCGGCAACAGTTGCCCTACCTTTGTCAGAAAAATGTCCCGTTGCTGTGAGTTTGTTTGCATGTTGAAGGACACCTAACAAATCCTCCGTTTTAAATAGTCTGAACTATCCAGTTAAGTTTGGGTGTTTTTAGACTGATGTCAAATAAACAATCATTTCGACCACCAGGTTAATTCCAGTTTATTATCTTTGAAATTGCTTCAGCTCAGTAAAGGTGGCATGAAGCCTTTGGAACCAAACAAAAAAAAAAACTGATCAGAGAAGTAAAACTTTTCACTCACATTTGGATCAACCTCTAAGTGCAGGAGCTGTGAAACCATGGATTAAGAGCCAGTAGATTAAAAGGCATATGCTTGAAGTTTTTAAATGTGTTTCTTTTGTGTTTTCCCAGTTGGTGGAATCAGAAGAAAATCTTAAATCCTGTTCAGACAATCTTTTGTTTGAGAAGGAAACCGTTGATGGTGAAGAAGGACACCGTTTGAAAGCAGGGGACAAGCATCTATGCCTTGAATCAGGAAAATTTCTCAAACTGTCCACGGCTGACAATGTCCCTCTGGAATTCAGAACTGAGGTATTATTATTTTCTAAAGCCCTGCAGGTGCCGCCGTCCTCTTTCCTAATAATTAAAACAGGAAGAGTTTATTGAGGCGACCTGTCCGTGGCAACAAGGGTTATAAAAAAAAACATTGATAAAAATAGAAATCATATTGATCGATATTGATAATTATCAAGAAATTCAAAACATATATTTTAGGTGCAGCCCTGGTCATTTTATGCTTTTGCTTAACGACCTATTTTTTTAGATACAGACACAAACGCAGAATTTAAACTCAAACCTTTATCCAACCAATTTTTTTTTACCAAAACTGCAAGTTTAAAAAAGGAAAAGATCGCGCTCTCTGAACCCTTTGAAGGGGGCGGAGCTTGGTGACGGAGCGTTCCTGGGTCTGCGTTGTGATTGGTTGTGAGGATGTAATGACTGTAATATTCATAGACATAATATAAGGCCGTTTCTCAATATGCGTTCTTGAGCGTTCTCGTGTGCTCGTGTACTCGTGACACGTCATCAGCCTCAGCCCGAGCACTGTTCCAATGCTGAGAACGCCAAATCGAGAACGCGCCGAATTCCCCGGATGTTGTTCTCGCCCGCCCTCTTTATCGAGCATGCATCAGAGCAGACTTGTGCGTTCTTCAGACTGACCGCTTGCCCAGAATGCACCGCGGCCGCAGCTTGATTCAAGACAGCGCAAACAGAGCTCACAGCGGTAAATTAAAAAATCCCTTTTCTGCTGCTGTTGTTCTTCAAAAGTACCTTTTCAGATCGTTTGAGGCGAGAACATTATACTTTTAAGTTTTCTCTATGTGGCCTGTTTACAGAGTTAGTGCGTAATTAAAAAAAGTAGTGTGCATAATATCGCTGGTTATGATTTATTTGTTTTGTGTTTATCTGACTGACGTGTGTTGCTTTATTAACTCAATACTTGCTGGAATAAATTGTAATTGTCTCCCTAGGACGGCAGCAGCATATAAAATAAATAAATAAATACATTCTACAAATGTTTTTCCTATCTAAGTGAGTTTATTCTGAGTCAGGACACGAATAATTGAGAGGAGAAAGAGGGAAAGAAAATAATAGTAATAATAGTATATGAAAAAACAGACATTTATTTTATACAAATGTTTAATCTTTGGAAAAGAATGAAGGTGTAATATATTCAACAAATTATTAACAGTTACTAACATGGTTTAAAACAAAGAAATAACTCATTAAGATCTTATACAAATAGACAATGCCTATAAACTTACAATTAAAAATAGTTGGAATAGAAATTAATTTATGCATTATTTTATGTATTTTTCCAGGTGGTGAAAAAAAAAGAAATGAAGCAGCATGTGAACAGGACTCCAACTGATCTACATTAGGTCAGGTGTAGTCATGTTTACTTAAAACATGCAGCCAGCTGGAGCCGCTGGATGGTCATCCTCCTCTGGATCAACCTCCTCATCCTCCACGTCCAGCTGGTCCCCTGCCTCTATACTAATATTGTGAAGGATGCAGCAGGCGGCGATTACTTTTGGGGCAAACGTCGGCCAGCCAGCAGAGGGTCAGCAGCACCTCTATCTCCTGTGGCCATCCATGGACCTTCTGGATGGGCAGCAGCTGAAGGAGGAGGACGATGGTGGACCTGTTCAGCCTGAAGGCTGGTCTCAGGTCTCCTTCATTAAAAAATAGTTGGAGGATTGGTACCGAGGTGTTTATCCTCACATATTTTGTTGCTTTTTCTTCCTGTAAATAAAAAAGTCCAAATGTTACCAAATTTGTTTGTTTTTTTTAGTTCTCACCTTTTCACACCATAAAACTATACCTGCTTAACATGCAGATTAATATAGTTCTCAAGAAATAAAAAGTAAAATGTACAGTGCTGTAAAACTAGTCATATATAGTAAATGTAACAACTGGCTTCCCTTCTCTGGTATTTTTAACATTTCACTTAAAGAATGAGCTGAACTTACTGCACATAATTTAAAGATTAATCACTGTAAGGGTGGGCAGACATAGAAATGACTCGTCCTTTCTAAATATTCAATGCTGGAATGGTCAATAAGTGCAAATGAAATGGCTTAACACTACTGACATACTGTTACTAATGTTAAAATTGTCTTTTTCTTCATTGAGCAATAGTCACAATTACAACCTGCTCACGTGTTTAATACCATCCTCAATGTTTTTGTTTTGTTTTTGTAAAGATAAAAGTTGAAAACAGGCTGTCAATCTTAAAATGCCTACCAGTTGGAACAGGTGGGCGAGCAAAGCCTGCCTTCTGAGCCTCCTCTGCCGCATCACCTCCTCCTGGTTCGTATTTGCCTCCTCAACTGCGCCGCCCGTTGTGCAGCCTGCTGGTAAAGGTGACTAACGGCCAAAGCAACAGCAATAGCGCGCCTATTGCTCATTTTATTTCCACAAAGGAATGATTTATTTGCAAGTCTTAATCGACGCTCCAACTACGAGCAGCACAACTCCCAACAAAGAAATTCCCGCGACTGCTGCTTTTATACCCACAGTTCTGTTAAAAAAAAATAGATTTTTTAGGCGTTTTAAAAATTAGAAATGTTTTTGAAAAAAAATCAATAAGATTTATTGTGGTGTAGTGTATAAATGGTTTGGAATGCAAATGAAATGCTAAAGAATTGTGCGTCTCACAACGTCACGAGTACGCTTCTGTTCCAATACACAGTGCGTGCTGCGTGCTCGCGTTCTCGTCAAGTCCGATCTTCCTGTGTTCTTACCGAGAACAGACTTGACGAGAACGCGAGTACGGACTCGCGTTCTCGTGAATTGAGAAACGGCCTATGAGTAGACGCGTCGTTGGGCGGGTTCTGCCTATGCTGCGATGCGTCAGAGCGTCCGCCATCTTAAATGTGGCAAATCGGCAGTTACTCAGTCACTTAAACAGTATCAGAGGGACTTTAATCTCTGAATATACTTTGTATTCGTAGTATTTCTTTTTTGTAATATTACAAGTTTATTTTCGTATCCCTTTAGCTTCATTCTCCTGAATTTATTCTAAAGAATAAAATAATTAAAATAATCTAACCTGGCCCTATTACTCCAGGAGTGAAATAATTCTGCAAACTGTGATTATTCTGGAAATGTTCCCCCTTAATTCTCATAATATGATGTTTTTATCATAACATTATCACTTTTGTGTTTGTTAGTTTATTTTTACTTTAGGACTTTTTTTTCCTCATATTATTAATTTTACCTCTTTAATACTCACCCAAAAAGTCTGTTCCTAAAGGTTCACATGTGACACGGGTTTATGAAATAAGGAAGACCACAATGTTTAGATTTAACAAATTTATCCTTATATTCATAACACATAAACACACACACATACATATATATTATATATATATATATATATATATATATATATATATATATATATATATATATATATATATATATATATATATATATATATATATATATATATATATGCGTGTGTGTGTGTATTTATTGCAGCACAGTAATGAGGCATCTTTTCTGATTCACGTTCACAATAACAGAACTCGACTTTTTTCTGCCACATACAATATGGCGGGGACGTTGACGTGCGAACCTGCGCCCTATGACGCGTCTACGTATATGATGTCTATGGTAATATTAACCTACATGGCTAGAATGCAAATGGAAGGAAAACTGTTATTCTATTGAACTTTTTATTGACCCTTTTTTCTATCATCGATTTATCAATCAATCGATATATCGTTAATGAATTATCGCCCAGCTCTAACACGGAGAACATGCAATCTCCACAAAGAAAGACTCTAAGCTGGGATTTAAACCCAGGACCTTTTTGCAGTGCTACAAGCCTGTAGCACATTCCTAATTTATTCTAATAAATTTTAATATTGTTGAAAAGTTTATTTATGTTTTAGTAACTCAGTTCACTAAGTGAAACACATTATATAGATTATTACATTCACTGATGTTTTCAAGCCTTTATTTCTGTTAATTATGACTTTCCTCTTATATTTAATGAAAATATGACATTTAAGATTAGAACATTACATCAGACCATATTCTACTATAATGATTATGACAATATTTAGACTACTTGTAAGTATTTAGTTTTTTTCCCATCAGTAACAAAGTGAGAATTCAGTGTTTTATCCTAAAGTGGGTTTGTGTGCAGAACCTATGAGAAGTTTTCTAATGTCTTAAACAATCAATTAATTTGCTCTTACCTTTGTTTTCCTCTGCAGACATACACCAAAAGCTAAGCTTTCCACCGTATTACTGAAAACTCGGTGTAAACTCCTTCCTCTACAATCTACCGGGCATTATCCACAGTGTTGGGGACAGATTAACAAATACTTCCTTTGCCATTGATAGAAATGCTTATTTTTTATGCTGTTCTGAGTCTTCATTCTGTCAGCCTAATGTTACATTTTCTGTCATATGAAAATGGTTGAGGGAGGGTTTTGGTGAAGGAATAGTTCTGAAGACCTTTGTGAATATTGATATTCAGCTTTAATGTACAGGTTTATATGAACAATATTAATACAGTTCAATGTGTGAGGACTTAATATATTCACCAGGGAGTTCTTCTGAATCTCAAGAGGGTTCATGTTTATTGCCTCCTGTTCCCAGATAATATGAATGAACATGTTCTGTGTTTCTGCTGCAGGAAATCACAGCTGTTCTGTTAAGCGTTGTTCTGACTATTTAAGGTGTAATTGAAGATGTACTGTATAATAAAACATTGATATACACAGAATGGTGCCTGCAGTCTTTGCATGATTAGTTTTAACTTTTTTTTTTTTAAAGGCTTTTAATTCAAATATTCAGTTAATAGCAAACCACGGATGATGTACAGAGCCTGCATGAGGATTAAAGTTAAATTGAAGAGGACCTCAAATTTTCCAATGAATCAAAGTTTACATTTCAGCTGGCTTTAGATTTTTTCTAATACTTTACTTGTATTAACAAAAGAACACACAACCCCTGCATGCATGGGGAGAACATGCGGTTGCATCTTGATTCTGATAATTCTCCTTCCAGCCAGAAGTCTTAATAAACTCTCACATTGGCCACTAGAGGGTGCCACAAAAGCTGGACCTGAGGGGACTTGGTTTATTTCATCCTGGGGGGTTGGTTTCAGCTCTGAATGTAGTTAATTACCCTAATCGTAATTAAACTATCCCAGGAAAATGCTACAATAAATCCCTGCTGCTTATACTGTGCCACCAGATTTCCCTTTCTACCTGTTTCATGTAAACAAACTCAGGTGTAAACAAACTCAGGTGTAAACAAACTCAGGTGTGTACAAACATGCTACTGGTTCCACAGGTTCCTGATCTGATAACGATTTACTCAGTCGCTTGGAGGCTAATGGCCATTAGCACATGTTTTAACTTCTCTAAGAGTCTTTGTATTGTCCTGCATACTGCAGTTTTCTTGTATCTTGTCTGTCCTCCATTTTAACTTTGCATTTTCACCTGAATATACTGTAGTACACTTTATTAATAAATTGCAGTACCTCCCCCCTTTATGATCATTTCTTTCCCCTTCTGCTTTACAGTTTAACCTTAATCTGAGTATTTTAGTCATATGATTAAATCTATTGTACAAGTCTGGTGTCGTCTGTCTACATATTTTTATTGTTCCAAATTGTTCCCATTGTGGGACAATAAAGGTATTTATATCCAATATGGGAACAATTTCACAAAAGGTTAGCAGTCTAAGTAGAAACCTTATATTCTGGGTAGAACTACTCGACTCTGATCAGAGTTTTCGGTACCAGAACAGGTTTTAACAATTGAGTCACTTTACTCTGCAATTATTCCTGAGTTAAGCACGAGCATATAAGAAGCTCTCTTATATGGGTGTTGTCCAAGTTCACATCCATCATGGACAACACCTTCCACCCCCTGCACCAGACTGTAGAGGAGCTGAGCAGCTCCTTCAGTGCAAGACTTAGACATCCTGTCTGTAAAAAGGAGCGCTACCGCAGGTCATTCATTCCTGCTGCCATCAGATTTTACAATGCTGCACTGTAACTGTGACCATAACTGTAATAATTAATGTGCAATAACCAAGGTGCAATAATCTATTTAATACACTGTCCTACAACCCGTGCAATAATCCTGATGTAGTGACTTCTGCTGCTATCATCACCTGAACATAAGTCAGCCCACATGTATGTATGTATGTATGTATGTATGTACAAATGTATACAATGTATATGCACATACATACGCGTAGGTGCGTATGTAAGTAGGCGCATAGATATATGTATATATTTAAGTATATAGATATGTTTTTATATATATATATATATATATATATATATATAGACCACTGAGAATGTAAATAAGACATCATATGCCCATTCCTATTTCCTTTTTTGTATTTTTTTGGTATTCTTTCTGATCCATTGTATATATGAAGATTCACTGTATATAACTGAATGCACCTTCCCTACTCTGCACCTTCTTGTATGAGCCGATGTGACGAGTGAATTTCTCCATTGTGAGATCAATAAAGACTATCTTATCTTATCTTATCTTATCTTATCTTATCAGTGAAACACACACAATGCAATTTACCATGGCAATGACAAGAAATAAGGAGGCTCGAAGTGCATATTTCTCATCAAAGGAATAAGAAATCTTAAAAGCCAGCATATAGAGAATACAAAAAAGATAATAAAAAAGTGACAGTGTTGCTGCTGCAAAAGAGCACGAGTTAGTGGCAAAGAATTGGTGAACAAGTCAATGCATGTAATATAACAGAGAATTAATGTTGTCGACACAACAATTATAAAAATTGTGCATGCATTGAATATGTGTCTAGGCGCAACGCGACAGGCACAAAAAGGACGTGGTAGCAAATCTAAAGGAAATCTAAAAATATAGTTAAATCTGTTATCTGGGGAATGGTCTCCTGCAGGTCAGAGAATGGCGCTTACCTTCTGAGAAGGCTGCAAGAACCAAGTTCAAACCCTGCAGATTACCACCATTTATTTAACCAACCACAGCATTCATTGGCTATCTCCAATAGAGCTGGACGATATAGAAAAAAAGCTTATCGATAAAATGCATATTGATTGATATAGATAATTATTGAAAATATTTAAAACCATATTTTATGTGCAGCTCTGCCTGGACATTTTATGATATTGCTAAATGATTTAATTTTAATAAAGAACACAAACACAGAATTCCAATTAAATCTTTATTTAACCAACTTTTTTAACCATAACAGAATTTTGTTTAAGAAAAATAACTTAAGAGACCCGAGTAATGTTAATAAATACTGACAAAGAATAAACTAAAGTGACCAGTAAAATGACCAAAATATACCAAATAAATAAAATTAAGCCTAACTAAAGCCTATTTAGGTGGGAATAGTACACTAGTTACTTCTCAGGTTTCATGATTGAGAGGCTGATGCAGGGCTGAGGTCAGAGGTCATGGCGTGGGAACAGACTGCAGCTCATTTTGCACTGATTCCCTGCACTCGTTGCACCATTTAGGGAGCGCTGTTAGAGAAAAACTTGCGTCCCGGAACTTTATATCAGGATCAAGAGTGGCGAGTAATTGTTCGAAGCCAGGTTTTTCATCTGCAGACAACAGCAGCATATCCACGCAGCAGCGCGGGGCTAACACAGCTCGCGCTGCTGCGGGTGTGAACGGCTTACATGATGAAACAAGTTGGTTGCGTTAGCAGACTTTGTTTTTACCGGTTCCTTGCTAATTTTACAATCACTGGTTTATTTCTGTCAGACTGGAGAACTAGTAAAACCCGTTTTGGGACCGTTTCCTCCGCCGCTCCTTGCTGCGACATATTCACATGCTCTGTGTTGTAGTTTGAGAGGGCGGGGCTTTGTGACGGCGTGCCTGGGTCCGCCATTACGATTGGTCGAGAGGAAGTAGTGACTGTAGCATCAACTAATATGATAGGCTGAAAGGAAGGAAGGAAAACTCTATCGAAGTTTTATCGACCCTATTTTTTCCTATCGCGCCACACGTCTATCGATCGATATATATTGTTATTGAATTATCGTCCAGCCCTAATATCCAACATATGCAAGGGATGATGTGACTGACGTGTAAGTCAATGAAATAACTGATAAATTCATCTTTTTACCAGCGTTGGCTTTACAACACCCAGCCATCCTAAAGAGTAGTTGTCACTGATTGTTGTGTAGGTATACAATTTGTGCTAACCTCACTTTTATATGGGAGGAGGAATAAGTAATAATAATACTTAGTGGATCAAATTGGTGCAACACACAAAGCATTCTGACGTTTCTTCAATGGTCCATTGCTGCTGATAAACCCAACAGAATTTTCACTGAACACAGGACAGGTGTATAATATTGCATTCTGTTTTATTTCTGGTCCGTTTCTCTTACTGGCTGCCATGTTTGCAGGCTGCTGCTCTTTTGCCAAAATAAAATGCTAAATGCTGCGCTCTGTTTTGGGAACCCTGGGAACTCTCATATGATTGGCTGAGGAACCAGGAAGTAAACACAGACTACACTCTCAACCGAAGTCGTTCTGAACTGTACGTCTAATTTTTGATAGTAAATTAGCAAACTTTTAAATAGCAAATTAGAGTCATTTTTTGGTGACCATAATTTATTAATAAATGTCAATATGGGTTTAGGTCAGGAAGGTCATCATCAATGGCTGTACTAGAAGCAGTGGTAGACACCACAAATAATTTAGATTGCAGAAAATATGCATTTGGAATACTTGTTGACTTAAAAAAAAGCCTTTGATGCCCTGAATCATTCACTACTTTTTAACAAAATGGAAAGATATGGGATTAGGAGAGTTGCTTTGAACTGGATTCAGTTAGTTAATGGATAGGCAATGTACAGATGGGTGAATTGAAATCAAGGTTTTTGGGTGTTGCTGGTGGGGTCCCGCAGGGATCTGTATTTGGCCCCAAACTATTCAACCTATATATAAATGACATATTTAATGTATCAGATTTATTAAAACTTTCTTTGTTTGCAGATGACGCCAATATCTTTGATTCTAGTTATATTAATAATAACCGTATAAACATGACAAAAATAACTTATTAAATTGAAAATTTTGATGGATATTAACAAATTATGGCTAAATTTAGATAAAGCAAAAGCTAGTCTTTTCTGACATTATAAAGACAGTTCTGATTTAGTATTTAATATAAATGGTGTTGTAATAGATAAAGTGTCAGAAAATAAATTCCTAGTCATAACTACTGACAGCAAGTTGAGTTGGAAAGCTAATATCAGATACATACAAAACAAGGTCTCCAGAAATGTCTCAATTACCAACAAAACAAAACATTTTCTGGAATATAATGCACTATATTTAGTGTATTGGTCTCTGGTTTTTCCATATTTAACATTTTGTCTGGAGGTTTGGGGTAATAACTACAAAAGTTTGCTAAATCTCCTATTTATACTCCTGAAACGTGCAGTAAGAACGATACATAAAGTAAGTTTTAATCACACAAATAGTTTTTTTCTGCAATCCAATCTGTCCGATTTAGTGGATATCTATACTGCACAACTTATATTTAAAGCTACAAAAAAATACCGTCCATTAATATTTAGAAGCTCTTTTACCAGATAGTTGGTAGCTTTAATCTGAAAGGATGTTAACTTTCAAGTTGAAGCAGTGATAACCTCTAGAAAAAGTTTTTGTGTGTCTATGTGAAGTGAAACTCTGAATGGAGTGGAGTTAAATGTCAAAAAATGTTGAAATAGTTATCAATTTAAAGTAAAATAAAAAGAAATGGTTTTGGCTCAGTACAAGAATAAGAATGCAGATGTTTGATTGTTTCTTGGTGTTCTCATGTATGATTAATCTCAATAATATTAAACAGATTTATAATGAAGATTATGCATTATTATAATAGCAGAGTCAAGCTATAAATAATGAAATAATACTAACATATTGCATTATATTAATTCATATTATAGTAGGTACACACTCTTGCAGTATACAATAAATAATTATGTATAATGAAGATGTGGTGATGATGAAATGAGCGACATCAGTGGTATTGACAAGGAAATGCATCAAGAATAAAAGGTAAAAAACATTTCTAAGTTGCATGATTTACCAGATCTCAAATTAAAGTGACAGCCCATGATTATGAAGAATAGGGAGTGGGGGAGTAAACAAGTTTGTCTTGATTGACGACAAGCTTTGAAAATTCATCAAAAAAAATGTTAAGTATTATTTTCCAATCCATAGAAATGTAGAATGAAAAAACGGGAGATCACATGCACATAATAAAATGATGCTGATGTCAACACACCTCGCTCCAGTGACGCTGTTAAATATTTCTCCATCATATTTTCCCGGTGTTGCAATTTGCACACGGTCCCTGCGGACTCTGCGTAGAGGCCAAGGCATGAGTTTTTGATCCAGAACAGCCGAAACCGTGAATATCTTTCTAACTTTACCGAATTCTTTGACGTGCAGTCTGTTGAAACGTGTGACGTCATCGTAGTGTTAGTTGTTTCTCACAAGCATCCTGTTGTCCCATATTTGGATATTTGAAATGTGGTCAGCCCAGGTGTTACAGGTGTTGCGTCCACCTGCCTTCCACCTGTGAAAAGCACACGCGTTTTTTTTTTTCTTTTTTCATCTCTACCTGTGGGGACAGCGGAACGCAGATGGACGTGACGTCTGTTACATGTTGCTATTTTTTTCCTTCGTGCCCTGGCGACTTGTTTGTTGTTTTATTTTTATTTATTTATTTTGCACCTTTGACGGTTCACTGGTGGAGGGGGCGGGGCATTGCCAATCAAGCATTTAGCTGGACTGGTGTCACACCTGTGGGTGATTGTGGTTCTTGTGACAAGCGAGGCAGTGAAGGAGGCGGCAGCGGACTTTTTGAAAAATACGATTAATTGAAAGGACGGTGCGGGAAGGCTCTGCAAAAAAGAAGAGTACCTTCACCTCGGGAAGGATCTACCCAGAGGGGAGCGTCGGATGTTTTGGCCGGAATTAAGTTTGTTTCGTTTTGTTTGATTTGTTTGGGAAACCGGCTGGACGCTAATAAGGAAAAGCACCGGGAGAGTTACACGCCAGCTAGGAATAACCATTGATGAACCACGAGTGGTGTATTTTTAAGGAAAAGAAGAAAACTACCTGCATATTAAGGACCAAAGAGAAAAAAAGAAAATAAACTATTGAACGGAGCGTCTGATGGACGAGGATCGCTAGGGCTCGCCCTTCCTCAGGATCAGTTGGTTGGGGAACTCTGATCAGAAATCTAAGGTAAGCCCCCACCACACTGTGTGTTCCGTCAGGTGCCCGTTTTTTTTGTTTTGTTATTTTTTTGTTCACCGTTTCCTCTTATTCACCGTACCATGTTTATTACGACCCCTATCTTCTCTCAATGAGAAGACAGATAAAACGAGCCAGAGTGAGAGGTAGCGGGACGTAACAAGTGGGGGCTCGACGTCCGGGAGCGCGGAACTTTCTTTTGACTTTATAAAAAGTGGCATTTAAATAGCGGGGTTTCATTGTTTCCTGTAACGGTGGTTGGAAGTAGCAAGAAATTATGGAGGAATTTAAAGTCGAAGAATTCTTAAAGGAGGGTCAGAATTTGAGAATGAGAGACTGGTACCAACTTAAAAAAGAACAACTGTTAAAAATAGCTGAGTACTTGAAGGTTCAATGTCCACCTGGTACAAAAAAAGTTGACTTAATTGAAGCCTTAATAAGTAAGTTTTCCCCTGAAAGTCTTCCGGAAACACATCCAAATGTTATAGAGTTACAGTTTGCAAAATTGGAGGTGGAAAAAGAACGCATCAGGCAGAAAGCAGCACAGGAAGCTGCCACGCTTGAGTTGGGTAGAGAACGAATGAGATGGGAGTTTGAGTACAAACAGAAAGAACTGGAGAATGAACAACAAAAGCTGGCATTAGAAGAACGGAAAATTGCAGCTATGGAAGCAGAAAGAGTTTTTGATTTAAGTAAAAACATCCGATTAGTTCCCCAGTTTTGCGAAACGGAAGTTGACGTTTTCTTTCTTTCGTTTGAAAAGATAGCAAAATCTTTAAAGTGGCCCGAGAATAAATGGTCTCTGCTTGTACAGAGTGTGTTTACTGGCAGAGCTCTGGAGGTTTATGCTGCGCTTGATGCAGAGAAGTCGTCATCTTATGAAGATGTAAAAACTGCTGTTCTTGCCGCATACCAGCTGTCTCCAGAAGTTTATCGACAGCGTTTCCGAAACATGAGAAAAAGCGCGACTCATACTTACATTGAATATGCTAGGGAGAAGGAGATAGCATTTGACAAATGGGTGCGTTCAAAGAATATTGGTCAGGACTATGACAAATTAAAACAGCTTATTCTCTTGGAAGATTTTAAAGGTAGTGTTTCTTTTGAGGTAAAAAATTACTTAGAGGATCAAAAGGTTGACGAGATTCAAAAAGCTGCAGTTATGGCTGATGATTTTGAACTCACTCATCAATGTTCAGTGAGAGGAGGGAGTAAGATCATTAGTTATCAAACACAGCATGGGACTGGAGGTGAAGGTGGTTTCCAGAGACCATCTAGAGGAATCAAGACCTCACCGATGAATGTGCGGCGACAGGGAGGCATACGTTCAGAAGCATTGGTATGCTACTATTGTGGTAAAAAGGGACACAAGAAAACTGAGTGCTGGGCTTTAGCAAATAAGAAAAAGATGAAGGAAACTACTCCTAGACCTGGTTTATTAGTGTCAGAAAGATCAAAGCATGTTAGTCAGGGCTCAGTTAGTACTGTGCTGGATCTGTATAAACATTTTCTTTCTTCTGGGGTTGTGTCCGTTACTGGAAATGATTATCCTGTAGTTATTTTGCGAGATACTGGTGCTGCTCAGTCACTCTGGGTAGTGAAGGATGTGATTCTTCCTCCTTCTAGCTCAATGAAAATGTGTGCACTTATTCAAGGAGTGAACAATGATGTTTCTGAATTTAAGTCTGTCCCTCTTCATGAAGTCTATTTAAAGTCATCTTTAGTGACAGGGGTCGTTAAAGTTGGGGTGGTGTCCAGTTTACCTATTCAGGGTGTCACCTTTGTACTGGGGAATGATTTAGCAGGTAAAAAGGTACATGTTGCCCCTCTGGTTGTGAATACCCCTGCATGTACTTCTGAGACGGAGGCTATTCAAAGGGAATTTCCTGGAGTTTTTCCTACCTGTGTTGTCACTCGCTCTCAGTCTAAAGTCAGTCAGGAGGAACCCAAAGAAACAGTGAGAAATCAAGAAGAACCAGAGGTTATTCTTGCTGAAACTTTCTTTGCTGAGGGTGCAGCAGATGAACAAAAGTACAGTAAGGAGGATTTGATTAGGGAACAGAGTAACGATCCTTTTATTAGGGATGCCTTGTCGAAAGCTGGTTTTTTAGAAGATGTGGCAGGCGAGCCTGTAAGTTTGTATGTGAAAGACGGTGTTTTGATGAGAAAATGGAGAGATCCTCAATGTCCTGCTGCTGAAGAATGGAGAGTGTATCATCAGATTGTCCTTCCCTTTTGTTATAGGGAGGAGATTATGAGATTAGCTCATGAAGTCCCTACTTCAGGGCATTTGGGCATTAATAAGACCAAGGCTAGGATCATGAGGCACTTTTATTGGCCCACAATCCAGAAGGATGTTGTGCAATTTTGTAAGACCTGCCATGCATGTCAAATGGGTGGAAAGCCCAACCAAAACATTCCCCCTGCTCCACTGATTCCTATTCCAGTGGTTGGAGAACCGTTCAGTCGTGTTTTAATAGATTGTGTGGGCCCCTTACCAAGAACTAAGCGTGGACACCAATATCTGTTAACCGTTATGGATGTTGCTACACGTTATGTGGAAGCTTTTGCTTTGCGTAACATTTGCTCAAAAACCATCTTGGATTGCCTTCTCAAGTTTTTTACTCAGTTCGGGCTTCCTAGAGAGATACAGTCCGATCAGGGTTCTAACTTTATGGCTGGAGTTTTTCAAGCAGTGATGAAAGAGCTAGGGATTAAACACTTCAAGTCATCTGTGTACCATCCACAGTCACAGGGGGCGCTGGAACGATACCATCAGACTCTTAAGTCTATGATCAGGACCTACTGTGTGGATCAGCCTGGGGAGTGGGACAAAAGTGTTCCATTTCTCTTGTTCGCTATCCGTGACTCTATCTGTGAGTCTACAGGCTTTAGTCCGTTTGAGTTGGTCTATGGACATGAAGTGAGGGGTCCGCTAAAGTTGGTCAAAGAGAAGTTTTTGGCCAAGGAACCTGACAGAAACGTTTTAGATTACATTTCTGAGTTTAAGGAGCGCTTGAAAGTAGCTTGCACTCTGGCCAGAAGCCAATTGCAACAAGCCCAAAGAAAGATGAAGGACCGTTTTGATCAGAAAGCCGTTTCTAGAAAATTTGCAGTTGGGGATAGAGTGTTGGTACTTTTGCCCATTCGAGGTGACCCCCTGCAAGCAAAATTCTCTGGACCATATATAATCAAGGAAAAAGTGGGGGAAGTCAACTATGTTGTATCCACACCGGATAGGAGAAAGTCGACACGTTTGTGCCATGTGAATCTAATTAAGCCATATTATGACCGGAATACACTACCACCTGTAACTGTGTGTGTTATTCACTCTGATAAGGAGGAAGCAATGGATTCAGCTGGACTGGATTGTATGGGTCCTAAGGATCTTAAGTTGGAAAATAGTGTAGTGTTGGCTGATCAAGAGAAGTTCCTGAGTCATTTAACTGCACAGCAAAAAAGTGATGTGACAGCTCTTCTGAAACAATTTCCTATGTTGTTTGGTGACTCACCAGGTTTAACATCTTTAACAGAGCATGACATAGATGTTGGAGTTTCTTCACCAGTTAAACAACACCCATATAGGGTAAATCCTGATAAAATGGATAAAATAAGACAGGAGGTGAAATACATGTTACAACATGATATTATTGAGCCAAGTATGAGTGAGTGGAGTTCTCCTGTAGTGGTAGTGCCAAAACCTGATGGTTCCATTCGTCTTTGTGTTGACTACAGAAAAGTTAACACCTTAACTAAATCTGACTCTTTCCCAATCCCTAGAATTGAGGATTGTATTGATCGAATTGGTGCAGCCCAGTTTGTTTCAAAGTTTGACCTTCTGAAGGGATACTGGCAAGTTCCTTTGTCAGAACGGGCAAAGGAAATATCTGCCTTTTGTACAAGTGATGGCTTATACCAGTTTAAGGTGCTACCTTTTGGGGTTAAAAATGCTCCTGCTTCTTTCCAGAGGTTAATGACTCGAGTTACAGAAGGCTTGTTGAACTGTACAGTGTACATTGATGATGTAGTATTATATGCTGATACTTGGGAACAGCACATGGAGGATATGACATGCTTCTTTGAGAGATTAAAAGAGGCTGGACTTGTTATAAACTTGCCAAAGAGTGAGATAGGAAAGGCTTCCATAACCTACCTTGGACATGTGGTGGGACAAGGCCAAGTTCGACCTCGTGGTGCTAAAGTGCAAGCTATAGCTCAGATGCCAGCTCCAAAAACTAAGAGGGAACTTATGAGATTTCTTGGAATGGCGGGGTTCTATCGAAAGTTCGTCCCAAATTTTTCTACAGTGGCTTCGCCTTTAACCGATCTTCTACGGAAATCTGCAAAGTTTGTTTGGACAGATTCTTGTACAAAGGCATTTGAACAACTTAAGGCCATTTTGTCCTGCGAACCTATTCTGACAGCTCCCAGTTTTTCTATGCCATTTAAGCTAGTTATTGATGCCTGTGATGTAGGGGTAGGAGCTGTACTCATGCAAGAAGATCATTTGGGAGTAGACAGACCTGTTGCCTACTTTTCCAAGAAGTTAAATCCGCATCAGCGTAGATATTCCACAATAGAAAAGGAGGCTGTAGCTCTGGTACTTGCGATTCAGCACTTTGAGATCTATGTCTCAAGTGGGGAACACCCTGTTACAGTGTATACTGATCATAACCCACTTACGTTTTTAGAAAAGTTTAAAATGAAAAATCAGCGAATTTTTCGGTGGGGTTTGGTCTTGCAGCCCTATAATCTTATGATAGAGCACATTGCAGGGAAAGACAATGTAATCGCTGATGCTCTGTCAAGAATGTAAGAGATAGGTTAGAGATGTAGGAAGTTTGAGATTATTAAAAAAAAAAAAAAAAAAAAAAAAAATTTTTTTTTGTTTAGGGGGGGAAGTGTTACATGTTGCTATTTTTTTCCTTCGTGCCCTGGCGACTTGTTTGTTGTTTTATTTTTATTTATTTATTTTGCACCTTTGACGGTTCACTGGTGGAGGGGGCGGGGCATTGCCAATCAAGCATTTAGCTGGACTGGTGTCACACCTGTGGGTGATTGTGGTTCTTGTGACAAGCGAGGCAGTGAAGGAGGCGGCAGCGGACTTTTTGAAAAATACGATTAATTGAAAGGACGGTGCGGGAAGGCTCTGCAAAAAAGAAGAGTACCTTCACCTCGGGAAGGATCTACCCAGAGGGGAGCGTCGGATGTTTTGGCCGGAATTAAGTTTGTTTCGTTTTGTTTGATTTGTTTGGGAAACCGGCTGGACGCTAATAAGGAAAAGCACCGGGAGAGTTACACGCCAGCTAGGAATAACCATTGATGAACCACGAGTGGTGTATTTTTAAGGAAAAGAAGAAAACTACCTGCATATTAAGGACCAAAGAGAAAAAAAGAAAATAAACTATTGAACGGAGCGTCTGATGGACGAGGATCGCTAGGGCTCGCCCTTCCTCAGGATCAGTTGGTTGGGGAACTCTGATCAGAAATCTAAGGTAAGCCCCCACCACACTGTGTGTTCCGTCAGGTGCCCGTTTTTTTTGTTTTGTTATTTTTTTGTTCACCGTTTCCTCTTATTCACCGTACCATGTTTATTACGACCCCTATCTTCTCTCAATGAGAAGACAGATAAAACGAGCCAGAGTGAGAGGTAGCGGGACGTAACACGTCTCATCTCGGTATGCAGGTATTTACCCCACTTCTTATCTTTCACTAACGCCGCTTTGTGAAACAGATCCATGATGATGTACAGCGTTGTGTTTACGTGTTGCTTCCTGGATTTTTTTTTTACATGTTTTACGGACTGAAAGGACCCACTGCGCATGTTTTTGCTGCCTTTGGAGCGGCAGAAAGATCTCGGCGTGGGTCTGCATGAAGTCATGAGTGGGAGGATGCACGTCTCATATCCAAGGCGCACATTTGAGGCAGCATTTTCATCCAGAGCTCAGATATCTGCGCAGCTCCACAAACCTTTGTGTCTGAAGGTGAGAGACTTATTCCACTTTTTACGTGCATAGGTTTTTTTACTCTTTATGTCTTGGAAAATTAAGTGCTTATTACCGACATGTAGTGATGGTCTAAAGATAGGGTTTGATAAGGAAACTTCTTTATTAACAGTTTATATAACAGGTGTTGACTTTCTGAGAGGCAATAACTGAACAACATAGTGCCAAGATAAGCATTGCTTTTAAGTTGTATCAGATTTGAGAAAGAAATTGCCTAATAATAGTACACAAAAAACCCTAATTGTGTAAGTGAGTTTTATGCATGAAAAATGTTTTACACAGTCATATTCAACAAACTAGAATATGCATTCCGATGAGACTTGTTTGAAAGATACGTTTCTGAAAATAACAACCTATATGTTGGTATTAAACATGCTTTTCATTAATCCCACCTTTCTATATTAAAGGTGCTATAAGTAATATATTTACTGTGAAATCAACATCAACCTAAATTATTCTCATTTGTCAATCGGGATTGAAGTAACATTCCCTAAAAGCAATCGGTCCTCTCCATCAACAATGTCTTATTCCTTTCAAACCTAGAGGTACAGAACTACTTCAGAGAGTTGCATGTGTTTACTCCCTGGTTCTTCAGCCAATCATATGAGATTTCCCAGGGTTCCCAGCACAGAGCGCAGCATTTGGCATTTTATCTTGGCAAAAAAGCAGCAGCCTGCTAACATGGAAGCCAATAAGAGAAGCAGACCATAGAACGTAATACAGCATCATACACCTGTCTTGTGTCAGTAAAAATTCACAACAACACACCGTTGAAAAACGGCATATTAGATTGTTGTGATTGGCCAGCTGTTGTACTGATTTGAGCCACAAAGTGTCAGTATTACTTATAGCTGCTTTAAAATGTTTTTTTTTTTTGGCCTAATATAGTATTCTAATGGTGTGTTTTCATCAGCTGTTAGTGGGAAATTATCATATTTAACAACAATATGTGTTGGAAACATCAGCCTTTTCAATAACACTAATTTAGTGAATGGATATGGATGTATATTTTTGTAATTGTATGTTGCTTTACACCTGTGTTAAAATGATGATTTTGGTTAGTGGATATGTATTGCAGTTAAATGTAAACAAACTATTGATTAATTGCCCTTTAGGATTACAATTTTCTAGAAGAGAACACATACATATATCTATAGTTATGGCCAAAAGTGGTGGCACCTTGTAAATTTGACCAGAAAATTAAGAATTTCTCATAGAAAACTATTGAAATTACAAATGTTTTACTACAACAAACTCCAAAAATAAATGGAAACATAAAATAATTCTTTGCGCCTTCTCAAATTGTAGTGCTGTGTCAGCAGTAGGGTCCTCCAGCAGGGACCTTACGTAGGGACAATGCTGCGGATCGCATGATATTGACACCATGCTCTTCTTGAAGGTGGTATTGGGAAAGCTGCAGCTGATCAGTGTTATGAAGGAACACAACACAACACTAGTTAGCCAGCCAGACTGACTAACACCAAGCAAAGCGTAAAGTCTGGTGAGAGTTTGCTTGTTTCACGGACTACAAATTAAAAAACAGGCCATGTTGTTTAGAGTTTTGTGCGTGACATCCATAGTTATCTGATTGGTGCCAACCTGATGACACTTGCCTTTAAAATGGAGTTCTAGCAGCTCCTTAGCAGACCGATAGGCCGTGTAAATTAGTCTGGCTGGTCAGGCTAATGCAACACACCTGTCAGAAGCGGCAGGACATGCTGAATCAATCTGTATGTGGCTGAAAGTTTTGGACACAGTTTGTGTCATTGTTTGTCCATCGGGGACTTTAGTTTGGCTTGTATTGTGTGCGTAGATATGCTTGATTTGGTGAGCTGGAAGCTGCTCTAAGTTTGCTTGTGATGTTGTGGACATGTTGTGGACAGATAGAGGGGGTTAACATAGAAAGAGTACATGAAAATAAATTTCTTGGAGTGATCATAGATGACAAGATTTGCTGGAAGCCTCACATAAAACACATCAAAACCAAACTGTCCAGAAGTATTTCAGTCCTAGCAAGAGCTAAGCACATTCTGGATTTCAAATCACTTCACATCCTATACTGCTCATTACTGTTACCTTATTTTAATTACTGTGTAGAGGTTTGGGGAAACACATATCAACACTCACTGCAGCCACTAGTAATAATGCAAAAAAGAGCAATAAGAATCATTCACAACGCCAGATTTCGGGATCATACAAACTCATTATTTCTAAAATCTAAATTACTAAAATATTATGATTTAATTGAATACCAAACTGTAGTATTCGTGTTCAAAGTAAGACATAGCCTATTGCCTGGGAATATACAAAAGATGTTCTCTGAAAGGGAGGGAGGGTACGATTTAAGGGGTTGGGTAAATTTTAAGACTAATAGATGTAGAACTACAAGGAAAAGATTATGTTTATCAATTTGCGGAGTTAAATTGTGGAACAAACTAAACGAGAACCTAAAGCAATGCCCAAACATATTCCTTTTTAAAAAAAATGTACAAAGAAATTATTTTCAGAATGTATAGATAAGTACGGTTGAAAGTTTTGTTTGCGTTTTTGTTTTGTTATTTGTATATATGTATGAGGGTATAGATTCAGATTCAGATTCAGATTCACTTTATTAGCCATTTGCAGTTTTACCTGCATTGGAAAAAAATGTGCAAGTAGCTCAGAGTGCAAAGTCAACGTAAACACATCAGAGGACACAACATAGAAAACAGACAGACAAAGCCACATGAAGCCTCAATATTAAAAAAATGCCCATATAAAAGTAAAAATACTGTACAATAAAATCCATACATGTATACAAGTGGCTAGTTTAAGATGCTTTGTTCAAAGCAATCACAGCTTGTGGGAAGAAGCTGTGTAAATGGCGATCAGTAGCACATTTTGCAGAACGATACCTTCTCCCTGAGGGAAGCATCTCAAAGAAAGGAGGCATCATTAGCCAGCTGTAAAGCTCGATTCAATACTCTCGCTTTATATGTGAACTCCAGGAGCGGAAGAGTGCAGCCAATAATTCTGCTGGCTGAGCAAACCACTTTATTCAAAGCCTTCTTCTCTTTTTGAGTGAGATTACCAAACCACACAGTAATACAACTGGTTAAGACACTCTCAATTACACAATAGTAAAAATTCAATAAAATCTTAGTATTCTGAGTAAACTCTCGAAGCCTACGTAAAAAGAAAAGGCGCTGTCTCGCTTTCTTAGCAATATTAGTCATATTAGAGCTCCAATTCAAGTCATGAGAAAGAGTCACACCCAAAAATTTACATTTCTCAATAATCTGCACATCAGAATCATGAATAGTAATAGATAAACTGAATCCTATTGTGACACAAATCAATAACAAGTTCACATGTTTTTGAAGTGTTCAAAAGCAAGTTATTTTCATTACTCCATTGAACAACATTCTCCACCTCCTCGCCATAATGAGATTCATCGTTAGAGCTGATCAGCCCAATGATAGTTGTGTCATCAGCGTATTTGATTATGACATTATTATCATGAGATGCTGCGAGGTCGTGATCAACAATGTAAACAGCAGGGGGCTCAGAATACACCCCTGCGGTGAACCAGTGCTAACATTCAGCTCATCTGAGATACAACCATTGATTTTGACCCTTTGTGGTCGACAAGTCAAAAAATTTAAAATCCATTTACAAATGGCATCATCAAGTCCAAGACATTTCAATTTCTGAATGAGCTTTTTTGGGACCATTGAATTAAAAGCTGAACTGTAGTCTATAAATAGCATTCTAGCATATGATTTATGTGCCTCTAGATGCTTATAGACAGAGTTTAAAGCAAAAGAAATGGCGTCCTCAACACTTCTGTTTTTCCTGTATGCAAATTGTAGTGGGTCCACAGACACATCGATTTGATCCCTAATAAAATCCAACACCAACCGCTCAAAGGTTTTCCTCAGGACAGATGTGAGGGCCACTGGCCGATAGTCATTCAGACACGTCACAGGTGTCTTCTTTGGCACTGGAATTATAAATGATCTTTTAAAGCTAGCTGGAACAGTGCACTTCTTCAGTGACATGTTAAAAAGATCTGTCAAAACAGGAGCAAGTTGCTCAGAGCACAGTTTAAGGACACGAGGAGGAATACCATCCGGTCCAGGTGCCTTCCTAACCTTCGTCTTGCCCAAAACCCTCTGGACATCCTCTTGAATGATGTTAAAACTCTGCTCATTACAGGCAGGAAAAACAACAGGTTCAACATTTCCGATTTCAAAACGGCAATAAAACTCATTTAGTTCGTTTGGCAAGGACGGCTCAACATTAGTGATAGATCCTCTTTTTGGTTTCCAAGCAGTGATAGAATTTAACCCTTGCCACATACGTCGTGGGTCCCCCTCCATGAAATGACCCTCTATCTTAATTCCATAAGCTCGTTTAGCAGCTTTTATGGACCTCTCCAAAGAATATCTGGACAGCTTATAAGCAGCGGCGTTACCAGATTTAAAAGCCACGGCCCGCTGTTGCATTTTCCTGTTCACATCTGCATTGTACCACGGGTTCTGACTAGCATGCCGTTTTATTATCTTTCTTGGAACACAGCAATCAATGCAAAAGTCAATGTACCCAGTCACTGCATCACAATACTCATCCAAGTTTTCTGAGCGGAACACAGACCAATCAGTAGCATCAAAGCATCCTTGTAGTTTCAATTCACTCTCCTTCGTCCAGCACTGAACAATACATGACGAAGGTTTTGATTGTTTACTCCTCTGTATATATGTAGGAAGAAGTAACACAGAGGAGTGATCGGATTTTCCAAAAGCTGGTCTGAGACTGGCTTTATAAGCAGATTTTACATTACTGTAACAGTGATCCAGGATGTGCGCTCCCCTAGTTGGATGTTTAACATGCTGATAGTAGTTGGGAAAGGCACTTTTTAAATTACATTTGTTAAAATCACCAGCAACTATAGACACAGCATTAACCTTGGAATTCTCAAATTTGTATACAATGTCGCTTAATTCACTCAAGGCAACAGAAATGTCCGCCCGAGGATGTATGTAAACTCCACACAGGAACATCACCGAAAACTCCCGTGGGAGAAAAAAGGGGCGGCATTTCAAAATAAGACATTCCAAGTTGACGTTGCAAGTTTTGTTCACGATGACACAATCAGTGCACCAAAGTTCATTAATTAAAAAACACACACCTCCACCCTTCGATTTTCCGGTACGCTCCTTCACCCTGTCCGAGCGATGGACAGAAAAGCCCGGCGGCTGGAAAGAAGAATCCAGCACGCCGCTGTGTAGCCATGTCTCTGTCAGGCAGTACACGGAGCAGTCCCGGGCCTCGCGCTGGGTCTTGATGCGGCTCAGCAGGTCGTCCGTCTTGTTCGGCAATGACTGGACATTCGCCAGGTAGATGGACGGCAGCGGGATCCTCGACTGGCGGCTGCGCAGCTTCACAAGCAGCCCTCCTCGCTTCCCACGGTGTCTGCGCTTCCGCCGCTGGTAGCCTGTAGCGTCCCCGCTCAGGGGCTCAGCTGTACGGCGTATGTGGCGATACCTCCGCCCAGTCCTTTCGCTCTGCTCCCGACTTCCGCGGCCCGACTCCTGGCCTTGTTTGCCTCGAGTGGGGCACGCATCGAAATCAGCACACCTCAGTCCAGTATTGGCAAAAGACAGACCACAAACTTCCTCACGGATCCTCAGAAGTGTCTCACGGCCATAATTTAAAGTGGCAAATACATCAAAGACAAAAACAAACATAAAACAGCCAGCACACAGGAGAGCTCTTGCTACGGCGCCCTGTCTCGGCGCCATGATCAACCATGTGTATATATAATTATGTATGTATATGTGTAGGTAGGTGTGTGTGTGTGTGTATATATATATATATATATATATATATATATATATATATATATATATATATATATATATATATATATATATATATATATATATATATATATATATATATAGCTAGCAACATAATTATAAATATTGTAAATTGAAGAAATAAAAGAATTAAAGGGGTAGGAGTACATAAGTTTTACTTCTTCCTACTCCTTTTCGCACATGGAATAGAGGTATATTAACTCAGGAAAGAAGGGTACCTTGTTTATTGTTTTCTCTCCAATGTTTTTAAACATTGTTTTATTGGTTTTTTTGTTTTTGTTTTTATTTGTATATACTTTCTCCTGCATGTTCAAAATAAAGATATCATTTCAATTCAATTCAATTGGTTGCAAGAAAGTAGCGAGCAGAATGGGTGGAATGTTGAAGCGGGAGCTCCAGATGGAACTGAAGGACTCAGTATTTTGGACAAGGTTCCGAACACCAAGTTAAATCCCTTGTAAGTCAGAATCAGACGTACTTTAATATTCCCAGAGGGAAATTGCCGTTTCAGTACCATCACCATAACATAACATCACAAACATTTCAGGGGGAGACGGTTCACTGAGGCCGTGCTGCCAAGGACAAATACTGTCCACAAGGCGCTGCCCTTATCTGTTGAAGGAAGATTACAACAACATGGGAGGGAGAAAAAAAAGACAGATGATTGACAATTTATGCTCTCACAAATAAAGAGTCAAACAACCGAAAAAAAACCCCTCATAGAACGAAAAGCACACAAGACACATATATGCAGAAGGTAAACATTTGAGACCCGTCGCGTGTTCATCAGTTTTATGAGTATCAGTAATGTGTGACTGTTTGGGTGAAAGTGTTTATATCTCTGTGAACGCTCTCCAGAGGCTGTTGTCCTTGATGTTATCAGCCGGCCAACAGTTCAGAGAAGCATCCTCAGGTATCAGTGGGGGAGGGGGGGGGGCTTTTCTGAGCACTCTCCACCATAACAATCCGGGAGTAGAGATAGGGAGGGCATAATCCAACACAGAGAGACAAACAGGACAAACAACCATTCACACACACACTCACACCTAAGGACAATTTGGAGAAGCCAATTAACCTAACAGTCATGTTTTTGGACTGAAGGAGGAAGCCGGAGTACCCAGAGAGAACCCACGCATGCACAGGGAGAACATGCAAACTCCATGCAGAAAGACCCAGGGGTGTACTCGAACCCAGGACCTTCTTGCTGCAAGGCAACAGCGCTACCCACTGCGCCACTGTGCAGCCCTTGGTATGGTATATATATATAAATGGTAAATGGACTGAACTTATATAGCGCTTTTCCAGTCATGCTGACCACCCAAAGCGCTGTACACTATAGCCACATTCACCCAGTCGCTCTCACTAACGCACACACATTCTTACACCGTGACGCAGCTCGGTAGGCAACTTGGGGTTAAGTGCCTTGCCCAAGGGCACATCGACATGTGGCAAGGGGAAGCTGGAATCAAACCCACAACCTTCTGGTTGCCAGACGACTACTCAACCCATCAAGCCACAGTCGCCCTATATATATATATATATATATATATATATATATATATATATATATATATATATATATATATATATATATATATATTGTATGTATGTATGTATGTGTGTCTTTGTGTATAAAAAATTTTATCAGTAGTTGTGTTTTGCAACATACATTTATCAGAATATTATTTTACCTTTAACCCCACTAAGACTATTTAAATGCACTGAACCCTTTGTTTTTATAGCTATAGTTTTAAAGTTCCCAGCAAAAAAAACCAAAAAAACATGAAAATTAGTTTAATATTCAGTGAGTTATAGTTAATTCAAATTGATTCTGTGCCTCCTCAACACATTACACTGAGCAGAGCTGTTGACCTCCCGAAGATGGCGCCCCTAAATCTCATCAGCGCCCATAGGCGACAGCGGTCGATGTGGGGTCTGCTCTTATTTTGTGTCTATGGTTGCACCGGCAGGCCAGGTTGGCTGGATGTTGGCCCTTCCAGCCAACATCCAGTTTCAAATGCTGGATTCTCAAATTGGCGTAAAGCCACTGAAAAATTTAACGAGCAAGAGAGATCAGAGTTGCACAGCGAGTCAATACAAGCTGGCTGCTTTGGATGACATCCCTATTAGACCCTGGTTGCGTGCACTGAAGTGTACATGACAATAACGTAGTAAATATTAATCCATTTATTTATTGTATTTTAATTAGGCCTGTAGGCTCATAGGTCTTTTGTCCAAAAAAATAACAAATTTCACAGCACCCCCTGTTCAAAATTAGTTCCAGCGGCCCTGGTGCCTCGGGTGAGTCCGGTCCACTTTGGCCATCCAAGGAAGGACAATGGCTTGTCTGAAAAGTCGTCCCAGCCTGAAACTCTCCTTCTCACAACCCAATTTTAATCCTTCCCATGTCACATAGTGTTCAACATTGACACAATTTAGCCATGGTGTGATGGCATAACCCCGGACAACAGTGGAGGTGGGTCATGGAGGTGGTAATCATATGTTATCTAAACTGCGTCACAAATACTGGATTCCTGGAGTCACAGTACCAGTCAGAAGAATTGTGGCTTAATGTATTTTGTGTTAGCGCACAGATGCTTCACCAGGAAAACAGCAAATGGCAGACTTACCCCTACGCAGAGTAACGCCCAATGAAGCAACATTTACATACTTTGGCTTTGACTGCTTTGGACCATTTCCAGTGAAATGTGGAAGGACTCCTGTAAAGTGCTATGGTGTGATATTCACACGTTTAGCCTCAAGAACCATTCATATTTAAATGGCATCATCACTGGACACAGACTGTTTTATTTATTCCGTTTGTCCCTTTATTGCCAGACATGGTCAAGTAAAGGAACTGCGATCTGACAACAGCACCAATTTTGTGGGAGCCCAACCTGAGCTAAAAGAGATGATAGAAGATTGAAACCAAGGTCTCATACACAATACACTTCTCCAAAAGTGTATTAAATGGACTTTCTATCCACCTGCAGGTTAACATCATGGAGGCGTATGGGAAAGACTTATAAGATCTGTGAGAAAAGTTCTTATTCAACTTTGAATGTACAAAGTCTGGATGAAGAGTCTCAGAACAGTTTTATGTGAAGCTGAAGCAATTCTGAACTCTAGACCCATCACAAAAGATCCAAATGACCTTGAAGGACTTACCTTCTTAAAACTGCACCATTACGTCTATGTTTTCAGAAGGATGTTCGCAGCAGTTGGAGACAAGTCCAATATGCGTCGG
The DNA here is from genome assembly GCF_011125445.2 of Fundulus heteroclitus. Classification (NCBI taxonomy): domain Eukaryota; kingdom Metazoa; phylum Chordata; class Actinopteri; order Cyprinodontiformes; family Fundulidae; genus Fundulus; species Fundulus heteroclitus. Next base: position 28,001,851 of record NC_046372.1, read on the forward strand.
ATCTTTTCTGGAAAATATGGATTAAGGAATATCTGCAACAAAGACTGCACCCCGAGAAAAAACTTCATGTCAGGAGACATCTTAACCATCATGGTTGAATCAGCGCCAAGGAATCATTCAGGACAAAACAGGATTTGTTTGTCATCTGCGAATCAAGACGTAGACTGGATTCCTGACTAGACCCATAAACAAAGTCTGTCTTTTGCAGAGATCATGTGACCAACTGGACCGACTTAACCATCTTCAAGTGACTTTACACCTATGGACTATTAACTTCATGGATTCACCTTGGCATTATGGGTAATGGTTTTGGTGAAAATGGCACTAAAGGGTAAATGAAATGCTTTATAAACCCACGAAGGTTTTAAGGCTTCATTATTTTGTAATTATTATTTGTAGAATAATAATTGCGGGCCGGTATTGTAAGAGCCAGAGTGAATGTTTCATATTTTGTTTATTTGTTTTGGTTGCACAGATTTTCCCACACCTCAGGCATTCGCTTAGGGGATGTGGTCCCATGTTATTTAGTGGATACGTTGCGTGAGGTTTTTTATTTTTTTATCATTCCTAATCCTCGTCATAATCAGTGTCAGTCTTAGTCACTGTTTTTCTTTATCATCGACATTTAGAAAATTACTTTGGATGTAATTTCGCTTTATTTTTCAGTGTTGATCATATGTGTGTTGATTAAGTCACAGTTTACTGTCATAACTTTGGAACATAAATACGAAAACGCAAGTGGGGCTCATTATGGCTTCTTGAAGACGCGTGACAGTACATATCTTATCTTATCTTATCTTATCTTATAAAAACCCACTCAGCCAGCAGCGGCTATGTTGTTGGATCAAAGTCGCTCCACAGAGACATAAAAGAAGCTAGACCTCATTTTGCCAAAGTATACGCGAGTAAACCGAAATCCTTCCGGGAAAAACATCTTGTGGACAGATGAGACCGAGACAGATCTTTTTGGTAAAGCACTTTATTCTGCTAATTACCGACAACAGGCTGAGGCCTACAAAGAAAATAACACAGTGCCTACAGTCAAGTATTGTGGAGGTTCAAAGATATTTTGGGGTTGCGTGCTGGCACTGCTTGCCTTTACGCTGTGAAAGGGAGCATAAAATCTGAAGATTACCAAAAGATTTTGTGTCAGAGGTAGAGCCTGACATCAGAAAGCTTGGTTTGCATCCTTGATCGTGTATCTTACAGCAGGAAAAATGGCCACAAACACTTCAAAAAGCGCCCAGAAGAGGATGGAAACAAAAAAATTTCAGAAATGAGCCTCGATCTGAATCCCATCCAACAGCTGTAGAGAGATCTAAAATTTTTGTTGGGAGAAGACACCCTTCAAATACAGGTACATCACAGAAAATTTGGAATATTACATTAAGGTCCATTTTTTTATCAGTCACCTCAGAAAGAATGTATGAAATGCATACATTATAGACAATCATTACACATAAAGGGATATATTTCAATTCTTTGTTTCTTGTAATTGTGATGATCATCGCTTACAGATAATAAATCCCCCAAAAATAAGTGTCTCAGACAATTTGAAACCCGTGATGTCACATCCTAATTCCATATTTAACTCAAAGCAACAGTAAAAGTTTCCTGAGCCGTTAAACGGTTTCACACTCTGGCTCAGTGGATCCAAGCACCTGTAGGTGTTTGTGTGAGTGCGCTTGTGTCTGTAAGATTCATCCATAAGAAAAATGCTCAATAGTGGTTGTGAAGAACCAAAGACCCCCCCCCCCCCCCTCAGTGGGTTACACAATCCAAGGGGAAGACTGATGAATTGACAGTCATTGACAAAATTCACAAGGAGGGTAAACCACAAAAGGTCTTTGCTGAAGAAGCTGGATGGTCAAAGAGTTCTGTACCCAACCATATTAGCAGGAAATTTAGTGGAAGGAAGAAGTAGAAAAAAGTGCACCAGCAACGGGGAGAACCGCAGCCTGGAGCCTGGATAGTTTCATTGTCAAATGAAACTATTTAAGGATTTTAGTGGACTGAGGCTGGAGCCAGGACTTCAAGAGCTACTGTACGCACAGACGAATACTAGACATGGCATTTATGGCAAGGCATGTTTATTTGTGAAGCACATTCCAGCAACAAGACAATTCAAAGTGTTGAAGGTGAGCAGAACAGAAGAAATGAAAAGATACAAAGGAAAATATGTGGAATAGTAGCAGCAGGTCAGGATGCAGTTTCAGTTAACTACAACAGTTTGAATTGAACATTAACATTTAAAGGCAACTCCAAAGAAATAGGTTTCTAACCTTGAGTTAAAGGATCTCAAGGCTTTCAGCATTTCTAAAGTCTCCTGGGAGTTTGTCCAGATAAGTGGAGCAAAGGAACTAAATGCTGCTTTTCTGTGTTTGGTTAGTGAGGACGCAGGCAGCAGCGTTCTGGATCAGCGTTCTGATCCACTTTCTTGGCAGACCTGTGAAAACGCTGTTGCAGTAAACGATCTGACTAAAGATAAACGCATGCACTAGTTCTTCCAGATCCTGCTCAGACATTGGTCCTTTAAACCTGGAAATGTTCATCAGATGATAGAAAGACAACGTTTAACTGTGCCTCCAAGATGAAGTCTCACAGTTTTTATGCGTTTACAAACACACAGGAATCCATCTTGTTCCGCTGCGGCTTCAATGGTTTGAGTGCGAACCAAAAACGGTTCGGGTCAGTCACGTTGCAGTATGGAGGTTTATGGAGGGACACACCGCTGCGATGAAAGCAAAAGCTGACGAGCCCACAGCTCAACCAACATAAACCTGGCAGCGCAGGACGACGGGTGCATAGCTGCTGCTATCACGTCTCTTTTGACGATTTCATCTTTGAAAGAAGAACAGCAAGAAGGACCTTGAATGGGTTACCTTCTTACAGATTTTTTTGTGCCCTGTTTGGCAATGTGGCAATAGGAATTGTTGTCTTATTGAAAAGGGAGAGAACAATATAACATCCTGAGTCTGCTTCTACACCTGCAAAGAGTGATATAAAAAGAACAGGAAGACCGGCCGATAAAGTATTACAGCTACAAACAAGCAACGCCTTCATACCATCACTGAAGAATATACAGTATTATTTTATACAAAATGTATAAAGTGACAGCTGAAGATAATAATGGTTTTAATAAATCTGTAAGCAAATGGATCTAAGCACCTGTGGGTGTTTGTGTGAGTGAACTTGTGTCTGTAAGATTCACCCATAAGAAAAATGCTCAATAGTGGTTGTGAAGAACCAAAGACCCCCCCCCCCCCCCCCCCCAAAGCACCGAGGCAGACCCAGGGGAACCAGAACCTCAGATGCCCAAAGGGAACCTCAGAGGGGGGTTCTCCACATTTAGTGGAGAACTGAAATGTCCCAGGAGGGGGGCAACACAAACCCAACCTGACAAATAATATATTTCTTCTTATGCTTTCTAATGACACCTGATGCTTATTTTAACTTGACACCGTGATTGGCTAAAACCAGCCTTTGGTAGGCAGCCACTAGGCGTCGCATCGCCCAATCAGAGCGAAGCATTCTGCTGAATCTCCCTGATTTTTGGGTGAATCCCTTCCAGTGGAAAAGGGGGCCTGGCAGAAAGCGCACCTCTTCCGCATTCAGTGGAACCCCCGGGGTCAGACTTTCTAATATGAAACCTTCTGATTTAGGAAAAACTACCAAAACAGAATAATTTATTCAGTAACTGGAACTTAGTAACTAATTAACTTAACTCTGTCAACTGTTTTTTTCTTTTTGTGGCTCTGGCATGTGAGTCAGTTTGTCTAGATTACCTCCTGTAATGCATTTTACACCGTAGCTAAATGACCAGTAGCCTGATTTGCAGCAAAATAAAAAACTGAAACCAATTGAACAAAGGAACGTTGGAGGCAAGAGAAGAAAGCGGGAGATGTACAAATCTCAGACATAGCTAAAAAAAAAAAAAGAAGATCACTGGCCGAAATCCCAATATATATGAGACCCTTTAAGACTTTTAATTGTAATAATGATCTTACCTGCGCTGGTAAGAATTTCGAACCTTCGCCAGGCATTTGTCTGATGACTGGAGCAGCTAATGCAGCTCAGTTTGAATTTGCACCACGCTAACTCAGTTTTGAGTCTCACTTAGCTTGTAGCTTTGTGGTAAATACCCTCAAAACCCTAAAGCAATTGTCTGGACATGCAGAATCTGCACTGAAGTGCAAGAATGAAACACAAAACCTAAAGATCTATTTGGTCCATTGAAATTCAAGTTTTGCTAGAAGATGTTATAAGTAGCTAGCTAGCGCAACTAGCTGGGGCGTTATCATAATGAGCCTGTCCTCCAGGCGGAGTCAGCCCTCCTCTCGTTGCTCGCAGAGACATGACCCTGTCAAGCCTGGGATGTGTTTCCTAAAAGCAGCATGGTGTCTGTTTTTCATCCGGGAAAGACTCCCTGCTCATACTGTAGCTCGGGCTGAACTCGCAATGAACCAGCTGAGATAATTGAAAACATGTTTAAATAATATTTCTGCATCAGAGATGTGCAAACTACGCCTCTTATGAAAATGAGAAATTTTGTGGAGTTGTTTTGCTTAAAAATTCATTTGAAACATGTTTCTTTGTTATTTCAGTAGGACATGTTTGAAGGTGTTACGGTAATTTATTTCTGTGCCTCATGCTAGAACACCTGAGACGTGAGATGGAAAAGGCTATTCTGAGGACCACAGACGGGAAATGTCTTCAAGTCCGTCTGGACAAGAAAAAGCAAGTCCAGCTGTATGCCTTAAACACTCAAGCCAGTGGTAAGGATCGCTCCAATCAAATATCTGTTCACAGAACAGATACACAAGGAGCATGAGAATATTATTTACAAATGTATATAAGTAAAATAATTGAATACAAAGTTTTTATTGGCTTTGTATTGTCTGCGACATAAAAAGTAATTTGCGGTTCATTTAAAGCAGCAGAAACATGCAACACAAAGGAGGTTAGGAGATATCTGAACGCTGTTGCATCTCGGTTCATCCGAGGAACCAAAAAAACAACTTAAAGTGTGATTGTTAAGCGAGATGAAGAAGAACATGGTGTCCGAAAGTCAACAACAAATTCCTAAAAAGTAGCCAATTCAGTTTTGGAAGAGCTGATATGAATTCCTTTTGCTTCTGTTTCCAGAGACCCACGTTCTGATATTCAAACGTGAAATGAACCAGAGAAAACAAATGGCTTTTCAGTTCAACTACAAGGGTGATTTTTATTCCCTGATGGTTCAAGGAGAAAACATTAAGGTAAACACGCAGTCTTCAACAAACGGCGGACATCCTTCCATTTTTACACATAAAACAGCAGCTAAAGCAGACGCATGAAGTAGGAGGTTAAAAACGTCAAGTTTCTGTGAGGACGGCTGAGTGCCTTAGTTAGCTTGTCCTCCTCCTTTACTGGCGGGTTGCCGGTTCAATCCCCCGTTTAGTCCCACATAAATAGTGTGAAGCAGTGGATGGACTCCTATTTCCTGAGTAGGATCTCAAAGAAACAAATGTGGTACATTACCAGCACTGTAATACATTTTAATGTAACACACATTACACGTTACATTAATCAATCTCCGCTTTGTCTGTTAGTGCACTACAATGAATCATCACGAGTTTATAAAAATAGTGTTTACCTTTTTTGCAGTTTATTAAACCTTTAAAAACATGTTTTTTAAAGTTTCTTAGTTTATCAGAAAATATAGAGATGTTTTTAGAGTTTAAAAGTGTTTTAAAGTGTATTAGAGAAACGGTTCATCTTTGCAGCTGCTTCCTGGTGTGTCTTGCAGGTATATTTGGGTTTGAATAAAAATGAGTCCATAGATCGGCGTGTGACGACTATTGAGCAGTGTGGCGCCCCCTAAGGGCTAAATGTCGAGACAAAATCTCCCGATGTGGGACTATAAAGAGAAATATATTCTATATTCATCGCAATCCTCTTTGTTCTATTTTTCTAGCATCCTGACGTGCAGGTTGGTCTTGACATGTAGCACTGCTGCATATTTTCATCTGATGACAATAACTGCAGCTCTGCTTTCTTTACATTGCAACAAAACAAACAAAAAATAAATGAACCTGTCACATCATTTAGTCTGCCATCTAGTCCTGAAGGATAATTGAAAAAGTGCTGTTGACAGATGCAGTGCAGAGAAAAAATGGGTTTTATTGTCTTGTTTGAGTGAGGAATGTTTGTGAGCGCACACACATAGAGGTTTTAGGATTTTCTGAGCTGGATTCCTTCACTCTGTATTCTTACAGTGTTTCGACATGCATACTTGGCGGATCTTGGGAAAACAGAGGATTGGGGATAAAATGGAAGGGTTGCATTTTGCTAAAGCATTCATTTTAATTGTTTTCATATCTATACACATACTTCGATTCCTACGCAAATTATTCTGTTTTAAAAATCACCATAGGAGTTTTTAACAAAGGGGCCACATTAAGACAACATCCACTATCATAACTATTAATCTGAGGGTTTCTTTGTTGCTTTATAAGCAGTTACCAAAACATAAATACATAATCAGTCCAAATAAAAGGTGAAAAGAGAACATTTGTTATGACTTGTACTTTTATAGCGCTTTATCAAGACGGACCACTCCGAAGCGCTTTACACTACAATTAGAAATATGAAATGTGGCATAAACCCATTACCCCAAGAAGTGAAGGTCGCTGATCATGTTGTTGTGATGTTAAGACAAAGTTTTGAGTAAAACTATAATGTGCCATCAAAAGAACCGACACAGAGCCAAAACTCTATCATCAGAGTTCCGTGAAAGCAAATCTACGGGAGTTTTAAAGGGATGTGTGTAAATGTTTTGGTGCCGTTTAGTCTGAAGAATCACTTCTATCCCATAAACGAGGCTGGCCCCATCCAGCTTGGTGAAGTTGATGAATTCTGCATCTTCTAAAGCCTCATAAAACAAAAAAGGGTCTCTGAACTAACTAGTTTAGATAGCTGCCACTAGATTTGTCTATTTATTTGAAAAAAAGAAAACAGCATCCTGTTAAAACGGCCTCTAGTTCTTCCTGTTTTTATTCACTATGGCCCAGTTCAGAGATTTGGCAGCAAAGGAAGAAAACAACAATCAGAGACAAAACACTTATAATATGTATATATTTATTACAAGCGGAATACCAAAGGGAGACAAACACTTACATCAGTACCATAAAGCTTAATTTAGTATATTAGCGAAGTCCTCCTCCACGGCCATTGTAAGCGATTTGTCTGCTCGATTCAGGCCAGCAGCATCATTTTAATAGACATTCAGTCTCCCATGTCGACTTCAGGAACTAACTTTTAACTAATAACCCAAGTGTTTTTTTTAGGAGTTAGCCGAGCTAAACATTAAGAACCACAAAAAAGCTTTCAAACCGTGAACCATCCTGAAAGGATCCCTATAAAACATCACGTCACTCCAGTTTCTCACTGGTTGGGTGAAATATATTACTTTTTGAGTGAGCCTCCGAAAACCCCCACCTTCTGTAGATTCCAAGCTACAGTTTAGTTTAGTTTACTCTTATGGCTTTCATAGAAATGCCTGATTAATACAACAACTGATTATATATTTCCATAACAGTCCTTACATGATCAGATTAATGTTTTTTATTGTGTCCACAGTTGGAGAAAGCTTCAGAACAAACGAAGGGTGCAGACATGCCGGACAGTTGCTGGTTTGAAAAAGCCGACATGGGATCAGCTGAACACTACAGTCTAAAAACGGTGGTTGAAACCCAGCAGTACCTCGCTGCGCCGAAGGAGAAAAGCAAAGGAAGGGGGAGATTACTCCCTTTGATGCTCACTCTTGACCCTTTGCAGTGTTTGTACATCACAAATGAGACGGTATGTTCTGATTTTGATGCTTTTTGTTAACTCAGGAAGTCACACGTATTTCACATATTTAACATGCGTGTAGAGCTCATGTAGGGATGTAATGTACAAGTGCCACAGCAGGATTGCTGGAGTGCTTGAGAACTTCAGTTCAGATGCTGTTTGTCAGCTGTTCTCATTCATAGCCCAGCTGCATTACCACAATATTCATGTTTTTAAAAACTTCCCGGTGGCACAGTTGGTATAAATGTTGCCATTCAGGATGAAGGTCCTGGGTTTGAATCTCAGCCTGCAATTTGCATGTGTGTGTTCTTTCTGGGCACTTTGGTTTCCTCCCAGAGTCTCAAAAAAATGACCAAGTAAAAATGTTAATTGGTCTCTCTAAATTGCCCTTAGGTTTGTGTGTGTTGCCCTGTGACGGATCCATCACCTAAACAGTGGAGGAAATGAGCACATACATGTCTTTAACAATCATACAATTATTAATATGTAGATAAGAAACTTTATCATCTCCATAGAAATAAATGAATTAGTTACAGAGGGAGGAAGGGTTAAGAGCGGCTCTACTAACATTGTTTTATTGAGGATAGTAGGAAAAATATTGAATAATCATGAATAAAAATTGGAGAAATGTACAAAGAACATAGTACAGATGATTTTGTTATTTACTGAAATGCTCTTAATAATAAACATTTTAGAAGAAATGGTAAAAATTGCATAAAAATAAATTTGTAAATACACACTCTAGAAGAGACAAAAGAGGTGAGGAAAGCATTTTGTGTTTTGTACATGATGATGTTTGCAGCCTAAATCATCATCTAGAAGTTTGCGTGTGTGATGCCATCTCCTCGCTTGTGATTGCTGCACGGAGCACTTCTCACTTTCCAGGCTGGTGCGTAAAAGCACCAAGATGCTCAGAGAAAAAGATGCATTGCTCTCTGCTTTAAAGTCTGCCTATTTGCGCCGTGACCCGGGGACCAATTTACCTTTCGACGTTCCTCTATTCTCCCCCCAGAGCTGTGAAGACAGAGGCGCTGCCCCTCTCAGTTTTTGTTTTCACCTTTCTTTCTCCATTTTATGTCAGTCGTTTTGCTAAATCCAACTGCTTTATACCAGCAGGCAATCACAGTGAAATGCTCATAGGTGAGAGCTCATTATTAGCGAATAGGTAAAGTAGTAAAATGACCAGTATGGCGAGTAAACATAACAATAATCAAATCAAAATGATGATGAAGATGTAAATGAGGTGCGTTTAAACATTTTGATGCGGTGTGACAATTATTAAATAAGTTTCATAATCATGCCACAGATTAATTTATCTAATCTAATTGATTACTTTCTCTCCTGTGATCACTAGGAGCACATTTTTGTCTGTCCCGCCCCCCTTGTACTGTCAACCAATCACAGCTCTTCCCCAGATTCCACATCCTCTGCTTCGGTACGTGTGAAAAGCAACGCCTACCGCATCTGCGGTTACTCCGTCTTGCTCCGCTCTGAGTTCCTTGGAGCTCGAGGGGAGCAAGCACTAGCGGTACGACTTAATGCCATAAAAAAGGGATATAAAGGAGCCGGAAACAAAACAAACATTTCACTCATCCTTTTAAGAGAGTCCGAAAAGTCCTCTGTTGCTGATTATACATCGACTCTGCATATTTTTATTTCCATTAAGTATGGGTGAGAATATTCAACACCAAAATCTTATATAAAACCGCTATATGACAAATCTGCTTCCCTGTTTGGTGAAAAACCAGCAGTTTGCATCCAATATTTAAATAAAGCGGTCAACCTTATGGGAATATTTAAGAAATATGTACGATGCGTTGCAGATTACACTCGTTGCAATATTTGTGAGGGGAAGTACAAGGTCAGCGGCAGGAATACTTCGATTCCCGCCTGCAGTCAGAGCAAAGCAGAAAGAAGAGCATCTCTGCATACATTGCAAATGTGTTCCACTCTGATTTACAAAGCTGGATAAAGTATAATATTTTTAATACTGTTTTTATGTGCAGTGGATGCAGGCGATGTATTAAAATTCACAAGTTATTTAATAAGGTTAATTTCTAGATCCAAACAAATGTATATATTATATAGTAAAGAAATATATTAAATGTAAAAAATGTAGAGATTGTATTAATAAACTAACATTTACTAATACATAAACACACAAAAGTAATGAAAACAGGTACCGTTAAGTACCGCTAACCTTTCCCAGGTACCAGGATCAGTTAAAATGTGAACGGTACCCAGTCCTAGTTACCAATCTCTCTATTTTACTTTGACAAACCCGGATGTTGATGTTGTTGACCTGGCTGGAGTACAACGGACGGGAACGGAGCAGAAAGTCTGACTCGTTCACCGTTTTGACGTTGAACGACGGAGATCTTGTCCGCTGCCGGTGGCGTTCGGAGTATTCATGGAGAATGCAGAACCGTTCTCATTAATCAAAATAACAACGTAGTTGCTCCGTCGGACGGACGTGCCCAGAACGGAGCGGTCACATAGGATGTGTGACAGCGTGACACCTCCTCACTGAGATAAAGTTTCTGTCGTCTCCTCATTCAGCAGCGATCTCAATCACTCTGAAGCTGAGAATGAACTTTTAGTCTGCGTGAATACCGGCGCTCTAATTTGCACTGGCAAGGTTTCTCAGCTCCCAGTACAATCGAGGAAAACAGTGACTGTTGTGAAATGTGTCAGATTACGATCAAACCAAAATAGCCCTTAGCGACCTCCTGGTAATATTCATTATCGGAGTTGTGGAACAGTGGACCATAAAGCTATTGTAGATAATTTCTTAAACTCCATTTATCTGGAACAAAGTCCCAGAAGAAACCCCGAATTCCTTTAAATCAAGATAAAAAAAACTCCTCGGTTAGAATTGCCTTTAAATGTTGATGTTGACGTTTGTAGTCCACTGCAATGTGCTTTCCTCTAATGTTCACGCTGTAATGCTTTTCTTTTGTTCATGTACAGCACTTTGAATCGTCTTGTTACTGAAAAGGGCTTATTAAATAAACTTGCTTTGCCTTGCCTTAAACACATCTGTTGTCAAAATAGGGACAATGCCTCAAGCAGCAGCTCCGTATTCACAAAGATCCTCAGAGAGCTCCTGTGTTGGCCGAAACATTTCTGAGTTTTAGCTGAAGAGAGATTCAGACAGCTGCTGAGAGCAAGAGAAGAAAGAAGAAATTTCTTTATCCTAGCGCGAAAATGTGGTCCACTCCGCTACTTGATGTGACGGTGTCTTTTAGGAGCTGTGATTGGTTGACTCAAGAAACAAGTAAAAACCCACACAAATGCGCTTCTGCAAATTTATTGATCACTGTGAGATCAATAAATTCTATCTTATCTTATCTTATCTTCTTGGGATCAATGAAGAGAAGTTAACCGATTAGACTGGATTAAGAAATCTGTGACAGGATGAAGAAACTTAGGAAAATGTATTAATTGTCACACAGCATGTAGTGATTAAGATGCATTAAATGTGTGCTAAAATGTGCTAAATTTCATGAGTATGTTGCGCATTAATCAGCTGTTGAGTCCGTTCTCGGACCCTGATTGGAAAACACGCAAAATTTCCTCACTTCCAGTGAGCCGTGCAAACATGGGAATTCTTCTTCTGATGAAAAGACAGGAGTGGAGAGAAGCATGACGGCGGTACGTGTGACATGGAGTCAGACTACGGAGCAGCAACCTGTAGAATTACCAAGGCAGCGTTTGGTTCTAGTGAGCCTCATGTTTAACAGAGAGCATCAACACTTCCACCTTTTTCTTCTTCTACTGTTTGAATTGGCCTTCTGGATAGACGAGTCCGAGTAGCGCCATCTCTCTATGGCGCTGAGTCTGACGTAGGGCTGGACAATATAGAAAAAAAGCTTATCGATAAAGAAAATGCATATTGATCGATATCGATAATTATTGAAAATATTTAAAACCATATTTTATGTGCAGCTCTGTCTGGACATTTTATGTTATTGCTAAATGATTTAATTGTAATAAAAAACACAAACACAGAATTCCAATTAAATCTTTATTTAACCAACTTTTTTTAACCATAACAGAATTTTTTAAAAGAAAAATAACTTAAGAGACCTTAGTTATGTTAATAAATACTGACAAAGAATAAACTAAAGTGACCAGTAAAATGACCAAAATAAACCAAATAAAATAGCCTATTAAGGTGGGAATAGTACACTAGTTACTTCTCAGGTTTCATAATTGAGAGGCTGATGCAGTGTAATGAACAGAGGCAGCGGACCCAGAATTCAACCAGACCAGCAGAGGTTTGTTCAAAGGAAAGGCTCTTTAATAACAAAATCAAAAACAAACAGGGAAAAATCCAAAAGAAACCATGGAACCAAAAGACGGTATAAAAATAGACAGACGAGCAGGAACAGGCAGGACTGAATGGCTCAGGTTTCTGGAGAAACAGGGGGTCAAAAATCCAAAAACAAACCAACATACAGAAATTTACAGGAGGAGACTCACCTTCACTCAACAAGACAACCTGGCTCTGATGTCTGGTCTCAGCAGTTTATATGGAGGTGGAAGCAGGTGAAACCGGTGAGAGGTGATTGCAGCAGGGGTGGAGTTAGGCAGGTGTGCAGAATAAGTAATTAGACCAGACATCAGTGCTGAGGCTAAAAACAAGAACAGATAAAAAAAAAAAACCTAAACTAAGAAGCTTCTGAAGACATAACAGGTTAAACTAAAACAGTAAACAAGAATCTAAACAAGAATCCAGACAAGACAGAACTCAAAACAGCCAGATAATAAAAGACAGGAGAGAGAAGGTAAACTAATATAATATCCATCCATCCATCACTATGAAGCACGTTACTGCATGCGTGATGTCCTTATGCTGCTTGGACGCTTTTTCATTTTATCACAAAGAAGGGAGCCCAGTTTAGCTGCTGTACCTGCTTTGCTTTGGAAGAACCTCCAGAAGATTCCTACGAAGACGCGGAGTCGCGCGGGGCTAACACAGCTCGCTCTGCTTCGTGTGTGAACGGCTTACATGATGAAACAAGTTGGTTGCGTTATCAGACTTTGTTTTTACCGGTTTCTTGCTAATTTTACAATCACTGGTTTATTTCTGTCAGACTGGCGAACTAGTAAAACCCGTTTTGGGACAATTTCCTCCACCGCTCCTTGCTGCGACATATTCACCTGCTCTGTGTTGTGGTTTGAGAGGGCGGGGCTTTGTGACGGCGTGCCTGGGTCCGCCATTACGATTGGTCGAGAGGAAGTAGTGACTGTAGCATCAACTAATATGATAGGCTGAAAGGAAGGAAGGAAAACTTTTTATATATTGAAGTTTTATCGACCCTATTTTTTCCTATCGCACCACACGTCTATCGATCGATATATATTGTTATTGAATTATCGTCCAGCTCTGGTCTGACGTGGTTTTTGGACGTAGTGTGAGCAGTCAGAGCATCAGAGAATCGGGCTGTACATAAGAACAGAGATGGTGATCCGTGAAGTTATAAACCCTGAGCTTTCGTCATACAGTTTGAGCTGTGTATGAGTAAAACGATTGAGAATATCATACAGTGTATGTCCGCTATTAGGGGTCTATGGAGCAGGGGCGGGTCAGAGAAGACAGAGAAGGCTTAGAGAAGACAGAGCAGAGACACAGAAAGCTCAGAAGCTCACATTGACCCAGGAGTACTTTCTATGTTAGAGAAGACAGAGCAGAGACACAGAAAGCACAGAAGCTCACATTGACCCAGGAGTACTTTCTATGGTAGAGAAGACAGAGCAGAGACACAGAAAGCTCAGAAGCTCACATTGACCCAGGAGTACTTTCTATGTTAGAGAAGACAGAGCAGAGACACAGAAAGCTCAGAAGCTCACATTGACCCAGGAGTACTTTCTATGGTAGAGAAGACAGAGCAGAGACACAGAAAGCTCAGAAGCTCACATTGATCTAGTAATCTGTTCTATATTAGATGGTAATAGCGGGTGAGCTGTCTTCTCTGGATGATGTCACAGTTAACAGAACATCAGACCAGGTGTACCTTCTATGAAGAAAAAAGAGAGAGAACAAAAAGTTAAAAGCTGAAATGACAACAGTCATTTCAATGCAATGCAAAACTGGAGAGCAGTAGGAGAACTCAGCAGAGAGAGAGAATTAGACCCTGATGTCCTCCAGCAGCCTAAGTCTATAGCAGCATAACTATAGAGGTAGCTCAGGGTAACATGAGCCACTCTGACTAGAAGCTTTGGTAAAAAGGAAAGTTTTAAGATTAGTCTTAAAAGTAGCATTAGCAAAAAAAAGCTAGCATTAGCAAACATGGTCATTTGGGGCAACTTGTCACATGTAACAACTTACCCCAAAATAATAATTTTCAAAAATAATTTAAATCAATACATCCTAATAAATATTTTACATTGTTTTTACAGAAAAAAGAGTGATTTAAAAGAGAGGACAAATTTAGACAGTCAGGAGTTATAAAAGAAAAACAGAGCATGGCCGTGCAGCACCTGACGTGATGCTGAGGGCAGTCAGGCAGGTGACCCTTGGTCACAAATCGAACAGAATTACAGCGAAGGACTTTAATGTCAATTACCGCACTTTGGCGTGATACTGTAAAACATTCACACCAGCGGAAATTCAGGGTCAGACAGCTATCAAAGTTTCATAATATTTCATTTTATTTCATGTTATTTCATATGATGCATGTGCTCCTGGCAATTCAGTCTACATAAGCTATGCCAAAACTGCAACTCAGATGAGGAGTCTGACTCTGAGATTTTCTTTTGTTTGTATTCAAAGTTTAAGTGTCAGTTTCGTAATGCATGATGCATATTATTATTTCATAAATAGTAAAAGTGAGTTATTGTCATTTATTCACGTAACATTAAAAAATAACAACAAAATTCATTTTGCTCTTTTTTTATTTGTCGCAAAACCCCGTGTGACAACTCACCCTTTGGAGGGTCAACTTGTCACATGGTGACAATCTATATTAGATCGCTTATAACTCTGCACAGAAATAAGATATGAAATATACCCAAATACAAAATATATACCTGAGACTTTGGTCTTTCATCTGGTACAAATGTTTTTTATATATGGTGTTTTGATTCCAATATTTATGTATGAGTGTAAAAAGTGCCCCGGTCTCCCGTATTTGTTTTTGTTGTGGGTGAAGATAAATCAATTAAATCAATAAAGAAATCTTTGTTTCTCTGTTAGCTTCAACAATATGTACTGTTCACTAAAAACAAGACACATATAGACAGTAATCCTATGTGAAGGTGGGTTTTGCTTGATGAGAAAAATCTTCATCAAATAAACTTTGCTTCTATAATTTTGGTTTACAGCGTCTGATCAGCCTTTGTGTTTCATGTTCCACCAATAAAACACACAATAATGTAATAAAGCTCATGTATCTACAATAAACTATTATGTTGCAACGTAAAAAGGTCCTCTTTTTATTCAAAAGACATCTCTCCGCTTTATTTTTATTTTTTTAGGCTTGCATTATGTTACGTGTACATCTAGGCTTTTATTTTGAAATATTTTCCTGCACTTTGTGGCCAGCCGTGAAACCGTCTTCGTCTTTCAATCTGAAGAAGAAAATGGAAAAAGCAATTGGCGAAATCAAAAAATGGGCCGTTTTTTTTTTCAATTCAATTCAATTTTATTTATATAGCGCCAAATCATGAAACATGTCATCTCAAGGCACTTTACAAAGTCAAGTTCAATCATATTATACAGATTGGGTCAGATTATACAGATTGGTCAAAAATGTCCTATATAAGGAAACCAGTTGATTGCATCAAAGTCCCGACAAGCAGCATTCACTCCTGGGGAACCGTAGAGCCACAGGAAGAGTCATCTGCATTGTACATGGCTTTGCTGCAATCCCTCACACTGAGCAAGCATGAAGCGACAGTGGGAAGAAAAACCACCCATTAACGGGAAGGAAAACCTCCGGCAGAACCGGGCTCAGTATGAACGGTCATCTGCCTCGACCGACTGGGGTTACAGAAGACAGAACAGAGACACAACAAGAGAAACAAAAAAGCACAGAAGCACACATTGATCTAGTAATCTGTTCTACATTAGATGGAAGTAGCGGGTGAGCCGTCTTCTCTGGATGATGTCACAGTTAACAGAACGCCAGACCAGGTGTACCTACTATGAAGAGAAAAGAGAGAGAACAGAAAGTTAAAGCAGAAATGACAACACATAATGCATAATTGAAGAACAGTAGAACTCAATATAGTGAGAAAATTAGATCCTGATATACTCCAGTAACCTAAGCCTATAGCAGTAAAACTATAAAGGTAGCTGAGAGTAACATGAGCCACTAGTTATAATTTTTGTCAAAAAGAAAAGTTTTAAGCCTAGTCTTAAAAGTAGACAGGGTGTCTGCCTCACGGACCAAAACTGGGAGTTGGTTCCACAGAAGAGGAGCCTGATAGCTAAAGGATCTGCCTCCCATTCTACTTTTAGAGACTCTAGGAACCACCAGCAGACCTGCGGTCTGAGAGCGAAGTGCTCTGTTAGGAACATACGGGGTAATCAGAGCTCTGATATATATATATTTCATTTAGTTTTTCTGGTTTTTCATTTCTAAATTGTGTTGATAAGAAAGGAAAAACGGCTTTGTTTTTCATTTTCCCATTTTTGATTTTAAACGGAAAACGGAAGTTCAATTCAATTCAATTTTATTTATATAGCGCCAAATCATGAAACATGTCATCTCAAGGCACTTTACAAAGTCAAGTTCAATCATATTATACAGATTGGGTCAGATTATACAGATTGGGTCAGATTATACAGATTGGTCAAAAATGTCCTATATAAGGAAACCAGTCGATTGCATCAAAGTCCCGACAAGCAGCATTCACTCCTGGGGAAGCGTAGAGCCACAGGAAGAGTCATCTGCATTGTACATGGCTTTGCTGCAATCCCTCATACTGAGCAAGCATGAAGCGACAGTGGGCAGAAAAACCACCCATTAACGGGAAGGAAAAACCTCCGGCAGAACCGGGCTCAGTATGAACGGTCATCTGCCTCGACCGACTGGGGTTACAGAAGACAGAACAGAGACACAACAAGAGAAACAAAAAAGCACAGAAGCACACATTGATCTAGTAATCTGTTCTACATTAGATGGTAGTAGCGGGTGATCCGTCTTCTCTGGATGATGTCACAGTTAACAGAACGCCAGACCAGGTGTACCTACTATGAAGAAAAAGAGAGAGAACAGAAAGTTAAAGCAGAAATGACAACACATAATGCATAATTGAAGAACAGTAGAACTCAATATAGTGAGAAAATTAGATCCTGATATACTCCAGTAACCTAAGCCTATAGCAGCATAACTATAGAGGTAGCTCAGAGTAACATGAGCCACTCTAGTTATAAGCTTTGTCACAAAGGAAAGTTTTAAGATTAGTCTTAAAAGTAGACGGGGTGTCTGCCTCACGGACCAAAACTGGGAGTTGGTTCCACAGGAGAGGAGCCTGATAGCTAAAGGATCTGCCTCCCATTCTACTTTTAGAGACTCTAGGAACCAGCGGTCTGCTGGTGGTTTCCGTTTTTCGTAGTAGTAGTTTTGGTTTTCCGGAAAAAAAAAAACTAATTGCCTTTAGGTTCACGGACCCCCTATGTGACTGTTAGTTTCCAGTAACCCAAAGCAGCATAAAACCTGCCCAAGTTAAAAACTCTCTCATGTTAAAAGCACAGAACTATTAAACACATAAGAACATGCCATTAGCACACTACTCAGATCCAGATCCAGATTCAGATTCAGATTCACTTTATTAGCCATTTGCAGTTTTACCTGCATTGGAAAAAAATGTGCAAGTAGCTCAGAGTGCAGAGTCAACGTAAACACATCAGAGGACACAACATAGAAAACAGACAAACAAAGCCACATGAAGCCTCAATATTAAAAATGTTCCATATAAAAATGCTGTACAATAAAATCCATATATACAAGTGGCTAGTTTAAGATGCTTTGTTCAAAGCAATCACAGCTTGTGGGAAGAAGCTGTGTAAATGGCGATCAGTAGCACATTTTGCAGAACGATACCTTCTCCCTGAGGGAAGCATCTCAAAGAAAGGAGGCATCATTAGCCGGCTGTAAAGCTCGATTCAATACTCTAGCCTTATATGTGAACTCAAGGAGCAGAAGAGTGCAGCCAATAATTCTGCTGGCTGAGCAAACCACTTTATTCAAAGCCTTCTTCTCTTTTTGAGTGAGATTACCAAACCACACAGTAATACAACTGGTTAAGACACTCTCAATTACACAATAGTAAAAATTCAATAAAATCTTAGTATTCTGAGTAAACTCTCGAAGCCTACGTAAAAAGAAAAGGCGCTGTCTCGCTTTCTTAGCAATATTAGTCATATTAGAGCTCCAATTCAAGTCATGAGAAAGAGTCACACCCAAAAATTTACATTTCTCAATAATCTGCACATCAGAATCATGAATAGTAATAGATAAACTGAATCCTATTGTGACACAAATCAATAACAAGTTCACATGTTTTTGAAGTGTTCAAAAGCAAGTTATTTTCATTACTCCATTGAACAACATTCTCCACCTCCTCGCCATAATGAGATTCATCGTTAGAGCTGATCAGCCCAATGATAGTTGTGTCATCAGCGTATTTGATTATGACATTATTATCATGAGATGCTGCGAGGTCGTGATCAACAATGTAAACTGCAGGGGGCTCAGAATACACCCCTGCGGTGAACCAGTGCTAACATTCAGCTCATCTGAGATACAACCATTGATTTTGACCCTTTGTGGTCGACAAGTCAAAAAATTTAAAATCCATTTACAAATGGCATCATCAAGTCCAAGACATTTCAATTTCTGAATGAGCTTTTTTGGGACCATTGAATTAAAAGCTGAACTGTAGTCTATAAATAGCATTCTAGCATATGATTTATGTGCCTCTAGATGCTTATAGACAGAGTTTAAAGCAAAAGAAATGGCGTCCTCAACACTTCTGTTTTTCCTGTATGCAAATTGTAGTGGGTCCACAGACACATCGATTTGATCCCTAATAAACTCCAACACCAACCGCTCAAAGGTTTTCATGAGGACAGATGTGAGGGCCACTGGCCGATAGTCATTCAGACACGTCACAGGTGTCTTCTTGGGCACTGGAATTATAAATGATCTTTTAAAGCTAGCTGGAACAGTGCTTCTTCTTCAGTGACATGTTAAAAAGCAGTTTAAACAGTTTAAGGACACGAGGAGGAATACCATCCGGTCCAGGTGCCTTCCTAACCTTCGTCTTGCCCAAAACCCTCTGGACATCCTCTTGAATGATGTTAAAACTCAGGCAGGAAAAACAACAGGTTCAACATTTCCCATTTCAAAACGACAATAAAACTCATTTAGTTGGTTTGGCAAGGATGGCTCAACATTAGTGATAGATCCTCTTTGCCACATACGTCGTGGGTCCCCCTCCATGAAATGACCCTCTATCTTAATTCCATAAGCTCCTTTAGCAGCTTTTATGGACCGCTCCAAAGAATATCTGGACAGCTTATAAGCAGCGGCGTTAGCAGATTTAAAAGCCACGGCTGAGGCAAAGAAAAAAACTGCGCATATGGGCTCCAAACAAAATGTACAATCAGACAACCAAATAACACACAAGATCTCTTTAACAATCAGGATATTTCACCCAGAAAAAATTAATTATAAATAGCTTCCCAACATGAGTTGACCTTAATATAAACTTAATTTCTCAATTAGCTCAATTAAACATTTCTCTTACACGCAGTCATGAAATATTTTTAAGTTGATCAGTAGAATTCAACCTTGGGTGTTGAACACTATAAGTTAAACACTTGATTAACCATTATTCTTTTCTTGTTTTATTATAACAATCAATATTATTCATTATAACTATTATTCATTGATGATGTCAGATCGACAGATTCAACTTATTTAAAAAATAAACAAGGACTATTTTGATATATTTTGTTAGTAATTCTTTCTAAAAGCCCAACAAATGTTATCAAAAGCTTCCGAATTTTTTTACAATCTGCCCATAAGCTATTTTTTTTTCCCAGCTCAATCTGTTCAAAAGCCTAATTGGTTGGAAACCTGCCTAATTTGACTACACTATTGCTATTTATTTGTTCGTTACAGTAGTCACAGAGCCACTGTTCAGCCTGGAGTATATATATATATATATATATATATATATATATATATATATATATATATATATATATAGATAGATAGATAGATAGATAGATAGATAGATAGATAGATGCCCCCCCCCCCCCCCCCCCCCCTGTAATTTGTTTCTGCAGCCGGGTCTGCTACAATTTTTTCAGAGAAAAACTAGTGGCCCAAACCTATAATTGGCCTTCTTCACTCTACAGTATGGCCTGCAGGCCAAGATTAAAGAAATAGCCGCCAGTGCTACATTTGTGCATTGTTATGCACTCAGGTGAACCTAGTGTTGCCTCAGCTAAATGCTTGCCTCAGTCAAGAGGATTAGTGTTACAAGAGAGCAAAGAGAAAGTCATTTCTTGAGTCTGTGGCGTGTTCAAAGCTGCCCAAAAACGCTCCTGCTAGATGGAATTTTACATCTTGCATTGTGAGCACTGTGACAAATAATTATGATACCCTGCGACAGCTTTTTGAAAAGCTTGTATCTTACAAAAATAAAACATTGATGATGAGACAATAGATTGTGCCATAGTGTATGCTTACATAATGAAGATGGAGGACTTTGAGTTTGTTTTCCTTTTGTAAACATGCAACAAAAATCTGATGATTTTCACATTGTCCAGCAGAGGGCTATGGATGCAGGCTTTTTGCAAAACTAAAATTTAATCTCTCCTGGTCTTTGTCAAGGAGAAAACGTCAGAAGAGGCTTTTCAGGTTGTTTATTCAAAACCAGCAATTCTCACAACAGACCCTATGGGTCACTACAGAAATGCTGACAATCTGACACATTTTAAGGCCTTTATCAAAACTTAGAAGGTCTGCAGTTTCTGGAACTGGTCGTTTCAGAGAAGTTTGAGGAAATGTTTCCAGAGCAGGCGTTCCAAAGTGGCCTGAAAATATCTGGTCATTTATTTGATTTAGGGAGACTAAAATCTGAACTTCAACTTCTGTATTCAGATTGTGACTTGCAAGGGAAGAGAGGAAAACTGTGTGACCTTTTGGTGTTTATTTTAAAGACATGGTGCAATGTGACAGCTGCCACAATAGGAGCTACATCAGCTGGTGTAGAAGACAGCTTCTCTTGCTTAAAAAGAGTCATACACACGCAACAATGGGCCAAGAGCGTTTAAACGACTCTACTGGTCAAATCAATGGAAAAGACAGTCCGTTGGTCATAGACCATATCCTGGAAGAGGACAGAAGGGCTGATTTTTTTTAATAAGTAATGTGTTTTATGAGTTTCAGTATTTGTTAATGCAATACATTACCTTTGGATTTAATTAACACCATTAATCCTCCCCTGTTTCAGAGGCCAGCAGCCGCCACTGATGCCAATCAATATATACAACAGGTCCACAAAGCAAATACTGTGCTTTTACGTCATGTCACGCAAAGGATTGTGGGATTCTCTATAGCTCCTTAGCACCGCTAAGGGACATTATGAGGATCCTAGAAGAAGCATACAGGCTTATTTTCCTGCCTCCTTCCTTGCTGACTGCACTATTCGGACAACGCTTATCATGTCGGCTGCTGATGCAGCAGGGCCTAATTTGCTTTATGAATCATTTTTATCTTTCTAAGGTGATATTCCAAGGAAGGTAGAATTCGATAAATTCAAAGATTCTTCCTAAAATGACGTCACTAACAGCTACTTACTTTTAGTCTTTACTTTAGTGGCAGATTTTACAGATTTATTGAGCACAGCTGAAGCTGTAGGTTAATTTTTCAGGAGCGCAAGCCAAGTGCTGGCGTCCCGTCAGCTGTTTCTATTCTCACAGACTAAACATCGCTGAAGTTTGCAGATTTATTTCTTGTGTAAAACCACATAGATTGGTTTTAACCTGACTGTCTTGACCCTTTTATGACATCCTGTTTTTTTTTTTTGTGTTTTAATTGAAGGCATAAATCACATGCATCAGCAAAATCTTCATTCACACACAGTACCAGTGGGGGTGAGCTCTCTTTATGTGCGATCTCATCCAGGACTTTCTGGACGTGTTTCGTTCTCCTAAATGACCGATTTTCTCGTCCTTATCTGTTGTTTTTTCCCCACAGGTACCCATTGCCAGCAGCTATGCTTCATCTTTTGCCAAATAATGTGACAGACCCCAGCTGGGTGTGGATGCATTTCTCCAACCTGATTACATTTTTATGTGTTTTACTCCCAGTGTTCAGAATATCCTGGTCAAACCAATCCAAGTGCAACTCTCACTGTCAGTCACTAAAAAACCTGGAGACATGTCACAAACATAATTAAGGAAAGAAAACACTATTCAAATTAATGTGATGCTTTAATATTATTTATAATTTATCTATGTGTTCTTTTCATAATGTTGCCTTCTGTGTACACTGGCACTGTCTAGCCTTTTAATGTATTTAACATTCTGTATCTTTAGTATATGGGTCATATTAGCTATGTTTAAATGCACAAAATTGTTTGATCGGATGGAAATGTGATTCAGAAATTAATCCAGATAAATATCATTTATATGGGCACAAAATCAGTTAATCAGATGATGACACATGTTAACATGCACCAGACTTTATTCAGTATAGAATCACTGTGGCATGCGCAGAGTCCTCACCACAGAAGAAGAGGCTTAGATTTTTTTTTTAAACTTTGTTGACCAATCCTATACAAACCAACGTGAAATGTGTCCGTTCTGTCTTCTGAGCGTCTAGAAACAACGGTTGATGCGTTAATGCACTCGCTAATAAAGCTGCAGTCTCAGCAACACATGCTGCTGGTCTTCCTGTGTTACAGCGTGAGAGACGCATGTGCAGTCAGGCCAGGTTAATGCAACTCAGAAAATCAGAGCACGCGTTTAGATGGACGCAGTTCGGATTAATGCTCGGCATAAACCACCCGTCTCATTCGGACTCCAATTTCATTCCGATTGAGCTTAATCTGATCACAATATTTTAATTGGCGTGCTTACATGACACATTTCTATTCTATTTCATTCCGTATATGCAGCTCAAAAATGATCCAAAGCACACCAGCACGTCCACCTCAGCATGGCCGTAACAGACGGGGGGACATGTACCGCCAACCCCCCCCCCCCCCCCTTCTCATCTTTAGAATCTGTGACATTTGTTTAATTAGTTTTTTACATGTGTCACAGTGTGTGTGTCAGGATGTTCAGCAGACCAGCCAGAGCCAGCAAGTGGCAGAAAACAGTTTTTTTTTTTTTCAAATAAAGCGTGTAGGTTAAGTAATGCTGTTGCATATGTTAGCTAGACGGTGACTCATTTATATACTCCAGTACATCATATTAAGCTAAGAACACGATTGTTACCTGTGTGTTGCATCCCTTGCTGATTCATGGCGAAAATAAACACAAACCTCTTTAATTTCTGTGTAGAACTTGTGCTCATTGTGGCTTTTGCACATATTAAACTAAATCTTTATTGGCGCAATAAGAAGTAGATAAATAATAAGAATAATAAGAATGTAACCCTGTTACATTGTCACTCCCATTCCACATCGTGTGATAAGTGTTAGCAGATATGCAGCATTTAGGCCCGGTGCTCAGCAGTTTTCTTTTGACAGAAGAAAAAAGAATTCACGCTACACTTGCACTCAACATGGCCCGTGTTGTTTGTGACTTCCCCTTACTGACCAGTGGAAATAAAAGCAGATTCAGAGCATTAATCTTAACAATAAGTAATAATTTGCTTACGGGAATGTTTTTTGTTTTTTTTACCAAACACCTCATGTTGAGTGTTTTCATTTGGCACCTTATGATCTGGCTACTCGCCTTGTAGATGTCAGAGGGTCATTATGTCAACTCAAACAGAGGTTGGGAGCTAAAACTTTAGATTTTGTTAGTTTAAAGAACTAAAGTTGGTTGCCAGGTGCTGCACTGTGGCTGCTGGTGATTATGTGGTTCCTCAGCCATGATGATAAATCCCTCAATAGGCTTCTGAAAAAATATGTCCCCCTCACTTCTAAAAGGATGGTTACGCTTAATGTTTTGCATTGACCTAGTCATGATCTGCTCTTAAATTAGACTGAGAAGCTGTGGCGGAACTGCAGACAATCTGTTAATGCCTGACAAAAAAACATTTGATTGGCTGTCAGTCCTTCAACAGTGACGTGAAATACTCATCGCACACACATTCATACACCAATACACAGGGCTGGACGACATAGAAAAAAAAGCTTATCGATGAAATAAAAATCATATTGATCGATAAAGATAATTATCAACAACTTCAAAACGTATATTTAAAGAACACACAAACACTGAATTCAAACTCAACCCTTTATTCAACCACTTTTTTACCAAAACTGCAAGTTTTTAAAATGAAAAAGGATTATGTTCTCTCTGAACTCTTTGAAGGGGCGGGGCTTGGTCCCTGGGTCTGCGATGTGATTGGTTTGGAGGATGTAATGACTGTAATATTAACCTACATGATTGGCTGGAATGGAAAAGGAAAGAAAACTGTTATACTATTGAACTTTCTTCTATCATTGATATATATCTATTGATCGATATATATTGTTATTGAATTATCATCCAGCCCCACCAATACACAGCTCAGTAGGCAACTTGGGGTCAAGTGCCTTGCCTAGGGGCATATTGACATGTAACAAGGGGAAGCTGGAATCAAACCCACAACCTTCCATCTGCTAGACAACTGCACACCCCATCAAACTATTCGCTTGAAAATCTATTTTTTTCTTCTCTGAAACTGTTGCACTGAAATAATTCTCTGAATTTTATTCACACACAGCTTCAGTCCAGTATTCTCTCTATACTATGTGCTTCTGATGAACTGTTGTTTTAGTAAAAAAAAAGTGTTTTATGTGCTGTGGATTCAGAAAACGTATTAGAATATATAAGTTATTTAAAAACAAGTTTATATATTGAGAAATAAATATGTTATTAATTGAAAAACAACTAACATTTATTACTGTATGAACACACAAAAGTACTGAAAATAGGTACCATTAAGTACCGGTATTGATTCCCAGGTACCAGTTATCAGTATCGTATCGGTTCAAATGTGAAAGGTGTGAAAGGCTCAAAGCTTTTGTTCCTGAATGAATGTAAACAACAGCAGAGTTAATAAAGTAGGTTTTATTCCAAAGAGGTTTTTATCCACCTCGTTTACAACTTCATACACAACCGGTTAGGTCTTCAAGATTTGTTTATACTGTCTAAGCCGATAATGTATTTACAGCTCTTTTAACGAGAACAAGCAGGAAAATCCAGACCTCCACACCTTGAAGCAGCTGCAACAGAAGCTGCTGTCGGCGAGAGTGACACATACAGACAACTCCTTAAAAAGAGCCATCAATCACAATATACCCGCACCTCAACGTCAAAGCTGCCGTTAAAAGTCTCCCTGCGCTCAGACATGCGAAGAATAAAGCACGGCAGGTTTACCTTGTAGGATCTGGTAGCTGCTGTCAATTAGAGTTCTTTCATCACGTCGTTAAGTGTGATGAAGAAGGCGGGTGTGACGTCTCTGCAGTATCGACCAGGTGATCCTGACTGTTTGTAACCAAATTCACCGTTAAAAATAGATGAATGCAGAGTAATTTCTCCACATTCACTGTCAACCTTTCAAAAGAAACAGGGTGACTACAACATTCCTCAAACTTATGTCATGAAGGTGTGAATGTTTTCCTAAACCTTCAGGGAAGCTTTAATGATTCATCTCAGATTTACGCACTGATTGTCTGAACAATGCATCTAAACTTCCCTGTTGATCTTGGCTCCACTCCAGCTACATCTCTGTGGTTTTCATTTTGTTTAATTGTGTTTTGAATGTTTTTCTTGTTGTGTTTTAAGTCTTCTCATATGAAGCTTGTCACTGATGGTTGTGCTTTTCTAAATGACTGTTGAGCACATGCTAGCTCAAAGCCAAGACCAGAAATGACTCCTGTTGCCTTCGATTTGCACAAAGAAGCTTCTTCCAAGAGAATCCAGCGTTACACTGCTGACCTTATTATTTGCTTTAGTTCAAGGTGTTACTCTTCTGGCACGGCAGCCCAGTTATTTCTCTAAGTGGATTTGGCTTTGTCCTTCAACTGTCAACCATACAGCTCAAACTTGGCTGAGCATTAACTGTGGACAGATATACTGAAAGGATGTAAACAAGAACGGCACACCTAACAGACCGAAACACTCTTCCTGAAAACTTTGCATCACAACTTTACTTTCAGAAAGCCAAAAAGTTATCTGGGGCTGACAACAACCAAGTCTGACTTTTTCCCCTTCCTTTCATTTATTGTTATCTAGCCTGAAAACATTAATAAAGATTTCCTCACATCGGCATTACTTGAACGGCGTGTTGTGTAGTTTTTCTGTTCTTGAATGGCTTAACTCATAATTTAAAAGATAAATGGACTTCTGTGTCATGTCAAATTGTATTTATTTATTTTGTTTCAACTTTAGTTGACAGGAACAATGCAAACAAACATAGTGACAAAACAAAAGCATGTTACTGAAATGCTGAATGTAAAGTTTATAGCTAATGCTGATTTTCATCTCTTGTACCTGGTTTGGCTTTTATACGAAATAGAATTTACATAGTACACTACTTCAATTTAAAAAAATAAAAACATGGGCAAATTGTTAAACATGCATATCATACACAACTCTAACCCACTTACAATAATTAAAATGAGCACCGTTTTGGTTTTGTCTTTAAACCTGGAAAAGGAAAGTCTTAATCTCTTAACAGTTGAGATTACTTTGGATTGCTTTTTAAATTTTCTTTGTATGCTTGTCATATTTGAAGATCTAAAACTAATCCATAGCTATTTAAATTCTGTAACTGGAAGAATGTATTCATTTTGTAAATCAACATTAAATATTTCTTTTAATTCAAGTTGTTTTTTTTTACTGGAAAAGCGCACAGAGACTGTTTTTTAAAGATTTAGAACTAACTGACTTTGGATGAGCCACTGTTGGATGTCAGACATACTGGTGGACATCACAGCTGCAGCCTGTTCAGGTGACTTAGTGTGTGCATAAAGAACTGCATCATCTGCGTAGAGCTGGCACCTGAGCATAGCTAAGTCATTTATAAAGAGACTAAACAGCAAAGGGCCAAGTATAGAGACTGGCAGAATGCCAATTTTTATGTTTAAGAGTGCAGATATGCCCTGATCAGCTTTAACACACTGCACTCTAGACTGAAGATAAGATGTACACCACAACACTGCCTCATCTGAGAAATTAAAATTTGGCATTTTAAATAAAAACAAACTATGGTTGGCTTTCGAGTACCTTCTTAAGGTCGATAAAAACAGCTCCCACCACATTGCCCTTGTCCAGGGACTTTTTTACATTTTAATAAACAACAGTTTGCACTTTACTTGAATAACCTCGTCCAAGCCCAAACTGGTGTGGGTAGAGGAGCTGTCTGGCTTCTAAGTGATCAATTAGTTGTGTCGCTACAGCTATTTCAATTATTTTAGATAAACTGGTAAAAATCGATATATGGCAATAGTTGCTCATTGAGTCTTGGCTTCCAATTTTGAACACTGGGATAATTATAGCTTTTTTCCAAGCTCTATAAAATGTAATAGTTCTTATGGAAAGATTAACAAGACGTGTCAATGGTTTGACAAGAACATCTTTTAAGAAAACAGCTATTCGTCCCAAAAATGTCATTAGATTTGGAATTTGAGGTTTATTGATCATTTCTGCAACTTTTGTTGGCACCTCTGGCAATTCTTTAATTTAAAAGGAATCTGTTGAGGCGGCTCTCAATGAATTATTGTAAGAATCGATAGGCTGGAAATCTTTTGATAATTCTTCAACTGTGAAGCCACGATTCTGTTATGCAAAGATAGTCCAAGTTTGAGAACAGGAGATGTGCAGAGACTTGATCACGTTTAGGCTGCGTATGTCTAACTGTCCACCTAAAATTCCCTTTTCTGTTCTGTCTCTCTTCGAGGTCGGTCGTGTCTTTTCTCTCCTCTCCAGCTTTCACCCCCCCCCCTCACCCTCTCTTGCTGCTGCTTCTGCTGCTATGTCTTGTCTTTCTGAGCACTTTCTTCATATCAACCGAACTCTGAAAAACATGGATCTGGTAAGCTGGTCTCTCAATGCTATTGATAAATTTTTTTGATGGGTAGGCAACGACAGGGGGACCCGTCCGGTCCCGATCTGACTATTTTTGGGGGAACACCCTAAATTCTTGGATGGAAAACGGTGTGTCCTTCGACTTTGTCATTCTTGGACGTTTGAAACGTTTGCATGTTTGAATTCAGGATACTTGGATTTCTACTTATTGGATTTGGTGGATTTTTGATGTATCAGCAAATACAGCGGATGTCGGTAGCCATTGGGCATATGACGCGCTCACTAAGGCGGTGAAAGGACAGACCTGGAAGGTGGAGGAGCAGAGCCGAAAAGTTGGCTGTGCTGGAACGCAGACTGGCTTCGGTGGTTGAAATGGTTGAAATCAAAGGGATGATGGGATAAAATTCTGCAAGTGAAACGCAGAAAAGCCCAACAAATTTAAATAATGGATTCGCTATTTGGAGCCAGCAAAAACTTAAAGCTGACAGGAAAGTCAGTGCTGCTTGTCTCATAAACAAATAAAGTATTTGGATACTGCCTTCCCTTATCAATGTAACTCCTGAATTGTTATGGCATAGAGCTCAGAACTCCCCCCGCTCCCTCCTCCCCCGCTGACACCTGTGGTTGCTTTCTGAACTGTGGGCCGGCTGATAACATCAAGGACAACGGCCTCTGGAGAGTGTTCACGGAAATATAAACACTTTCACCCAAACAGACACACATAACTGATGCTCACAAATACAGATGAACCTACACACGACAAATCTACAATGTTTACCTTCTGCTATATGTGTCTCGTCTTATTTGGGCTTTTTTGTAAGAGGTTTTTTGATATCTTAAACTGTATCCTGTAATAGGATAAATTATGAGTTATGTTTTTTCCCTCCCACCTTCCTTTTGTTTGTGGCCTCTATTTATTCACAGAGTAATGGCAGCACCATCTTGGCACCGCAATAGGCTGTTCCTTGGCAGCAAGGCCTCAGTAAATAGTCTCCCCCTGAAATGTTTGTGATGTTTGTGATGGCGGTTTTTCTGAAACAGCAATTTCCCTCTGGGATTATTAAAGTATGTCTGATTCTGATTCTGAGTCTGATTGACATCCCAAAGCACAGGAACACGATTGACAGTTTGGAAGAGTATGTAATGCTAATATAAACACTCATTAAACAAGCAGTCAAGTCAAGGCAAATTCATTTGTGTAGCACATTTCAGTGCAAGGACAACGCAAAGGGCTTTACATGATTAAAACACAGGAAAATAGAAACAGAATAAAAGCAAGTTGGAATAAAATGTAAAAACTTGAAACAAAAGAAAATATGGGAGAATGGAAATTAAAAGCAAATATTAATGATTTTCTAAACAGTTGGACTACAAAGTTGAACTAATGATGTTTCAGTAAAAACAGTTTAACTAGAACAGTCGAAGGAAATCCTAAACAAATGTGTTTTTAATCTTGATTTAAAGGAACTCAGACTTTCAGCTGGAGCCAGAAGACCTGAGTGGTCTGGAGGGTTGATGCCCTGATAACAAGTCTGTGATGGATTTAGGTGCTATTTAGTCATGGGTTACTGATTAAAAGTTTTTACATGCTCTGATCATCTTGGAAAAAAAGCAAAGCAAACATTTGACAAATTATTTTTTTACATTGTGGCATTTCGGAGTAACACCACTGAACTTCTAAAAACAACAACAAAACAAGCAGTGTCAAATAAAGTAAAGTAACAGTTTATCTTATTGTTACATGTTAATAAGAGTGCAGGGGATGCTCCTGCAAGTCTGGCTTCATCTGTGGTGTGGTCTGGTGGAGCAGCATCTTATATCTAGCTTCATTAGGAGGTCCAGCTCTGTATGGGATGCCCCCTGGACCCACTGGACATAAACACAATTCAAACAATTCTACATTCATAATGTAGAGTTGAAATGCTGCCATTACTCTGTGAAAAGATAGAGGCCACAAAAAAAGGGAAGGTGAGAGGGTAAAAAACATAATTCAAACTATCCTGTAACAGGATACAGTTTGAGATATCAGAAAAAACCTCTTGCACAAAAAGCACAAATAATACGAGACACGTTTTGCAGAAGGATAACAATAACATTGTAGATTTGTCTACAGTGTCTCCAGGGGGCGTGGTTGAAGTCCCCTGTGATCAGTAGGAATGCAATAAATAACTTTGCACATTCAAAACCATATTTGCAATCAGCTTAGCAGTGAATGTGTTAAATCTAAACTATCACTGAAAAATAATGAAAGTCAATACTGGAAATATAACAAATCAAGGTTGTTGAACTGCCGCTGAAAAAGGTAATTGTTTAAAAAGTGGATTTATTAGGAAGGCGTTAAACTTAAATCCCAAAACTCCCATATTTCTTTAATCAGACTAATGAGACTTTCCTTCACTTTATAAAGTGCCTCATCTGGGAAGTGACAAGAAGGTGGTACATATGTGTTTATAAGTAACAACTGGTGTAAACAAATTACTATCTCACTCACCTCTTCCCCCCTTAATGTCCCTTTTACCCCCAGAGGGAAGCTGGATGCATAATTATTTGCACCACATATTCTGTATCCCCCCTAGAAGGAATGCAGGCAGAGCTGACAATCTGGTGGCTAATTACGTTCCCTCAGAACACTAGTGGTGGCTTCCAGAGGCCGGGGGACATTCATCACTGCAACATAGACTGTGCCCTGTGCAGATTTAAATTGTTTTTATATGAAATGTAGAACAAGAAATGCCAAAGTCCAGACATGTCTGGTGCTAATAACGCTACAGCCCTTCTTCCCTTGGCTAATTCAGATCTTTTCACAGTTCATCTTCTGCTCAAGTCGAGTAAACTTCAATAGAAACCTCTGTTACGATGGTTCGAAGATAGCGGAGACACTGAGAAGCTGTTTCCTTAGCAAGGACTTTTTAATAAACTGGAGCTGGACCATGCCAGTGAGACTATTGCTGTCTATATTAAGTTTTATGTTGAAAAATTGACCTTCACGCCCCAAATAACAAGCTATTTTCACCAAGGAGGCTAAAGCATGCAAAGATAGAAAAAAAAGTTGGCTTTCTGAAAAAAGGACAGAGAGGGTGTGATTGCAGCTGAATCTCCTCCTGAGGGAACGAAGGGAGAGGCACCGCTCTGCGAGCTAAGTTTTATGTCCATGGACAACAGGACTGGAGGAAATACAAAGCAAACATGAACTCTGTCCAGAAACAACTGGTCACCACAGATGACTTGGCTAAGGCAAATGAACTTAATGCCTTTTTCCTCAGGTTTGAAACCTATGACTTCCTTATAGATGGTGAGGAGGCCCTTCAGCACTACTGACTTGACTGATGAGACACCTATTGAACCCAGGATGGTGCAACAAACGTTCAGCAGACTACGTAAAAATAAATCTACAGGACCTGATGGCTTTCCAGCCCTTGTCCTTCACACCTGCTCCTCAGAATCCTCCTCTGCCGGGTA
The DNA here is from genome assembly GCF_011125445.2 of Fundulus heteroclitus. Taxonomy (NCBI): domain Eukaryota; kingdom Metazoa; phylum Chordata; class Actinopteri; order Cyprinodontiformes; family Fundulidae; genus Fundulus; species Fundulus heteroclitus. Next base: position 28,033,361 of record NC_046372.1, read on the forward strand.
TCTTATCGTTTAGTAATACTACAGCGGGTCACTGTTCCTGACCTCAGCAAAAAGTCAATTAGTATTCCTGTTCCCAAAGAACCTTGTCCTTGGAGTAGCAATGACCACAGACTAGTGGCCTTAGCCTCAGTTAACCCCCCCCCCCCCCCCCCCCCCCCCCCCCCCCGTCGGGTTTACCTTGGCATCACCTTCATACGACCACGTTCAAATTCTTCAGGGGGGTGAAGGAAATCTTGTGTGGTTCCTTCACCAATCAGAGCAGTCAGGAATTATTTGCTTTACCAAAACATCTAAGAAGAACAAACAATCCCTACTAGAGCCAAATCTAAAACAGTTCTTACATGTAAAGCTCTTAATTATCCAAACCGTAAGAAATCTTGGCTACACACAAAAAAGAACCTTTCTCAGAGTAAATTGAATGTTTACAAGACTGCTTTAAAATGTTTGTTGTACTTTGGCTGGAGGCAAAAAAAGGAAGGTTTCTTTGATCTGGAGGGTTTTGTGTCACATGACCCCATGATGTGCTTGTTGGTGTGACCTGCCTCAGCTCTGAAGATGCTGAGGAGTTAAAACTATGTCACATTTTTAGCAACATGCCAGCCTTTTAAGTAAATTTTTGATGAAACAGTGGAACACAAAACCTCATTTGAGTGATCTTTGCTTCTTTACACACACAATGACTTTGCTAGCTTCACTAGAAATAGTTGTTGAGGCTCTCGGAGGGTTCTAGGAACAGGCCGACCAGTGATCGGTGCGTTCACCTTTAGGGCCACACAGTTTATTGTATATGAATAAACTGTGTGAATATAAATGAATATAAATAAGGTGAAAGCTAAAAGTCCTAAGCCAACACCCTTTGCCTTGTGTAAGTGTGTTTATGGAGGGATTAAGATGTGAAAGGGGTTTTAATCTTCTCTAGCGTTTCACGGGGTCAGGCATACCGGAGGAGGGATCTTTGATCATTTGTCTTCCCTAAATCTTTCTAAGCCGCCCACAGTTCAGAGTCGGCTCTTACAGTCTAAAGCAGTGCTTCTCAATTATTTTCTGTTACGCCCCCCCTAGCAAGAAGAAAACTGTTCGCGCGCCCCACTCCCCACCGTGACTATCCATCCCTGCATAACATTTTATCCTTATTAACATTAAAGAAAAAAAGAAAGACATATGGTCAAACTTACAAAGAATAACTTTATTAAATTGTGTTTTAAGAAATTAAAAATAAATAAATCCTTGTTTAAACTGTAAACATGTTTGATCAACTAATTACACCATTGCAAAATTAAATCAGATCAATAAATATTTAATAATTATAATAACTAATAAACTACAAAAACTAAAAAAAATAACTAATATATATTCAGTTCAGCAACATTAACTCAGGAGCACAATATATAAAACACTTGAACCTACAAAACCAAAATGAATTAAACAATTTGTGCTCATTTTTTCTTTCTTTTTTTGATCAAAATGAGGAGGCAGTATCAGCTCCTCTGCTATGGTGTGGGGCTTTTTGCACTGCGCAATTTGGTGCGCCACCTTATATGATGCTAACAGCGCTCGGTGGTTTACTGAAGTAGCCTTCACAAAGCGGGATAACTGTTGGCAATATTCAGCACGTTTTTGCTGAAAAAACTCTAGCGGCTTATCGGCGTGATTGGGGTGTAACGTATTTAGGTGACGCGCTAATTTATTTGGCCTCATGCTGTCCGCTGCGAGCATTTTTAGACACACCAAACACAGCGGTCTTTCCTCTTCTCCAACTGTAGTCACCGTGAAGCCAAGCGCTAAATACGCTTCGTCGTATTTCCTCGTCTTAGCTTTCGGGTGACTTTCTTTTGTCTCATTATCTTTGTCTCTCTCCGCTTTCCTTTTCATCCCTGTTAAAAACTTTTTCATGTTGGGGGTTGTTATGTTCAATAACGAAGGCTATAGACAGAACGCGGACGGAGCTTTCTGTTGACTCAACACTGGTAACCAAGGCAAACCTGTAAGTCGTAAAATGTTGCACTGTCGCAAACGTGACAAAAGTAACAATGAGAGCGCCACTGCCCCTACTGTAGTGGATGCGCAATTACACTTTATACTAGTACTGCCAAAAAAAAAAAAAAAAAAAAAAAAAAAGCCTGTTCCCCAGGGTCACACGCGCCCCCCCAGGTATTGCCCCACCATTTGAGAAGCACTGGTCTAAAGGCTTTATGTCCGGGACTTTAGATGGACATAGAAGGCTTATTTGGTTTCTGGCAAACCCTCTCTGACAAGTACTGAATTAATTAAATGACTGTCAATTTTTAATTTACAAAACTACCCACTAGAATTACAACGACCTGACATATCATAACCCACAGGGCCCTGCTGTGTTTTTGTGTGTGCAGGCAAATATGGACAGCAATAAGTTTGAATTGTTAATTGACACAAAAGTAATATTTGGTGATAACTGATGAAGACGATGGAAAGGCAGTTCTCTTACTTTCCATGAGATGTTGGAGTTTCAGCGGAGGACGTGAGCAGGTTCTGCAGGTAGCTCTTGAACATCTACAGTTCCTTTGTTTATGATTTGGACATGGAGGTCACTTTTTTCAATCTCCTCTCTCTCTATCTCTCTCTCTCTCTCTCTCTCTCTCTCTCTCTCTCTCTCTATATATATATATATATATATATATATATATATATATATATATATATATATATATATTAGGGCTGGGCAAGTTAATGCGTTAATTTCGCGTTAACTCATTAGACTATTAACGGCGATATTTTCTTTAATGCGCATTAACGCATGTTTCTCACATGCTTTTATTTTGTGAAGGTCTGTTGCTGCGGTGTAGGGGTTTGAATCAGAACAGTAGGTGGCGATAATGCGCCAATAACCTCGCTGTCAGCCAAACCTCGGATTCAGAGTAAGAAAGGTGCCGGCCGGAAAAAAACAAAGCCAACATGGGCAAGGCGGTGTTTCCCGCAGGAATTTGCTTAGGCGAGGCGGTGAGTTGGCGAACGGAACAAGTTTTGTGCGGAGCGGAGCGGGGGGGGGGGGGGGGGGGGGGGGGTCTGCATCGACGCCGTCGGTGAAGTCGCTTCTCGTTTCAAAGTATCCATGTGTTTTTACCTGTTTTTCCCACGCGAGAAAGCAACAACAAAAAACCGCGTGTCAACGTCAAATAAACGCAAGCAACGCAAGCATATCGAGTTAGCAAGCATTTCAGTTTAAAGTTCTTCCAGCATGGAATATGACAGAAACAAGTTAGTTGTAACCACTGCCAAGTTAAACTTTGGTATTGAACATAAAATGGTAATGCTGCTCCCTGCTGTTACCTCAGAAATTGCCTGTTTTTGGTAGATTTTTTCCCCATAAAGAGAATTCCCTGTCAGTGGCAATAAGCTTTAATTTATTATTATTGCTATTTTTTGTTTTACATGTTTAAGTTGAGCTTTACACTAAATATGTGTTACTGATAAGTGCTACAAATGTTACAACACTTTTGTTCATATGGCAGCAGAACATTAAAATAAAAGTGCTCTTTACACTACTTTTGAATTCATTCTTGGAGTTTGTAAATACAATGCGATTAATCATGATTAATCAGGCAAATTATGCGATTAATCGCGATTAAATATTTTAATCGTTGCCCAGCCCTAATATATATATATATATATATATATATATATATATATATATATATATATATATATATATATATAATACAGCATTCAATTCAATTCAATTCAATTTTATTTATATAGTGCCAATTCACAGCACATGTCATCTCAAGGTTCTTTCCAAAGTCAGCCTCCATCAGATCCTCCAGGTTGGTGAGAAAGTTTCCTCTCTAAGGAAACCCAGCAGGTTGCATCAAGTCTCTCCAAGCAGCATTCACTCCTCCTGAAAGAGCGTAGAGCCACAGTGGACAGTCGTCTGCATTGTCGATGGCTTTGCAGCAATCCCTCATACTGAGCATGCATGAAGCGACAGTGGAGAGGAAAACTCCCCTTTAACAGGGAGGAGAACCTCCAGCAGAACCAGAACCAGGCTCAGTGTGAACGCTCATCTGCCTCCACCCACTGGGGCTTAGAGAAGACAGAGCAGAGACACAGAAAGCTCAGAAGCTCACATTGACCCAGGAGTACTTTCTATGTTAGAGAAGACATAGCAAAGACACAGAAAGCTCAGAAGCTCACATTGACCCAGGAGTACTTTCTATGTTAGAGAAGACAGAGCAGAGACACAGAAAGCACAGAAGCTCACATTGACCCAGGAGTACTTTCTATGTTAGATGGTAATAGTGGATAATCTGCCTCCCCTGATGATGTCACAGCTAACAGAACGCCAGACCAGGTGTACCTTCTATGAAGAGAAAAACGACAGAGAACAAAAAGTTAAAAGATGAAATAACAACAGCAGGGCCGGATTATCCATTAGGGCCAGTGGGCCAGTGCCCAGGGGCACCAACCAGTGGCGGCTGGTGAAAAAAAATCTTGGTGGGGCTGGCCAATAGATTTCCCTGCCTAACCCAGTACATGCATTTAAATTAAAAGTCGGAAAATTACTACGATTCCACAATAAGCATTTAATTATTAAAAAAACATTGTTCACAAAGGATTATTTTGGTGGTTTTGTTTTATTAATCCTTTTCACTGACTCATGCCAGAGGGTATATAATGATTTAAGTAGAACAATGACTAGTGCAAAATTAAGTTGTATTTACCGGAGACGAAGTGTAGACTGCAAATTCTGTCATGGTAAGATGGCTGCCACAGTCCATTGGCAGCCTGCATCCTTTTCATTGAAAATATCCATTTCTTTCTTCGTCTTTCCTCCTTCGGTAAACGACAGAAACGTACACCCAACGATTTGGAATGCCTCTGTGTGCAACCGGGAGCACAACAAGTCGTAGGCATTGTTTAGATTCCAAAAATAAACTAAAAGTACGCTCTAATTCACCCGTTTTGTCACGCTGGTAAGCGAAAACAGTACTGTTTAGCCGACCACCGTGACCTGGATGTAGCGCGGATGTAGCTCGTGACGTCACGCGTGAAGTGCACCTATCACTATGCAGCTAGGGCTACGACTCCAGGAGCCCCAAAGCCATTCATTTTGGCGATGCTGATTGGCCAAATATTTATAAATCTTCCCTAGCAACAGTACACGATTGGTTATTTCGCAACACTTGTAGGGCTCATTGAGTCACAGCCCCACAAGTGTAGAAGAAGAGAAATGAGACGTCTGGTGGTGGAAATGCACTGTTAAATGATAGAGTCAATCAGTAGAAGTGTTTTAATAATTCCTATTAGATGTAGCCACGTACTATTAAGTAAAAACTGACATTAATAATACTTTTAAAATCTATATATATTTTGACTTTTCCCCTCCACATCTAGGGAGGGCAGCGCCCGAGCGCCCCCTATGGGCCAGCCGCCACTGGCACCAACCATGGGGGGGCACCACATGACACATGCTTTAAAAATATATTTTTCATAAATTGTTATATTATTTACTTGAAATTGTTGAAAGACCATGCATTATTCGTTTTGTGAACACTGATGTCACAATAATAATAAATGATAAATAAATCAAGATTTTTTTTATTTTTAACATTTTAAAATGAGATATTTGAATATTGCTCACTGCTCATATGCCTGCATGTAGTTGTGTAAGTTAGTAAATAGTAAATTACATTACAGAAATCCCCTTGATTATGTCTGATGTTTTTGACCGGAGGACAGCACAGGTAAGGGAGGGGGGGGGGGGCTTTGAGGTATAGTGCCCAGGGGCACCACATTGTCTTAATACGGGCCTGGACAACAGCCATTTCAATGTAATGCAAAATTGGAGAGCAGTAGGAGAACTCAGCAGAGAGAGAGAAATAGACCCTGATGTCCTCCAGCAGCCTAAGCCTATAGCAGCATAACTATAGAGGTAGCTCAGGGTAACATGAGCCACTCTGACTAGAAGCTTTGTCACAAAGGAAAGTTTTAAGATTAGTCTTAAAAGTAGACGGGGTGTCTGCCTCACGGACCAAAACTGGGAGTTGGTTCCACAGGAGAGGAGCCTGATAGCTAAAGGATCTGCCTCCCATTCTACTTTTAGAGACTCTAGGAACCACCAGCAGACCTGCAGTCTGAGAGCGAAGTGCTCTGTTAGGAACATACGGGGTAATCAGAGCTCTGATATATGATGGAGCTTGATTATTAAGGGCTTTATACGTTAGAAGAAGAATTTTAAATTCTATTCTTGATTTAACAGGAAGCCAATGAAGGGAAGCTAAAACAGGAGAAATATGATCCCTCTGGTTGATTTTCATCTGAACTCTTGCTGCAGCATTTTGGATCAGCTGAAGGCTTTGAACTGCATTTTGTGGACTTCCTGAAAGTAAAGAATTACAATAGTCCAGCCTTGAAGTAACAAATGCATGGACTAGTTTTTCATCCCAAAGCTCCTGATGATTAAAGTCAGTACAAACGTCCAAGGCAAGAGGTAAACATTTTGAAAGCCTTGATCTTGCAAACGTATCAGAGCATCTTTTGCTGTATCTTTTTTATGGTTTCCTCTGATGCCATGACTTGGTGGTCTTTTAAAGTTATGTGCAAATGAGTATATACAGAGGAGGCAGCAGCCATAACTGTTGCTGACTAATTTGTTTTCTAAATGGTCTACACCCAGATGAAATGAGGCACAGGCACTAAGGTTAGAAACCTGCTTGCTTTTGCATCATTTCCAGTAACACATCTTGGCTTCATCTTTCTCTCTGATGATTTTATGGCCCAGAAAAAAAACAATGATTATATTTACAGTTGACCTATCTCTTATTAATAAACTTGTATGCTTGAATCTTCCTAAGAAGGGAGTAAAAGGGAAACTAAAGAATGTAGCATGTGGGCCAGAGGTGTTCCTTAGAACATTTGCAGCTGGTTTCTTGTGTGTTCATTTTTTTTTACTTTAACAACACAACAAACCCCTTTCTCAGTCTATCACTCCACCTAGATACGACATAAGAAAAAAGAAAAGTGTGTGCAATCAAAGCATCACACATCTCCCCCACTCTGGTGTGACAGGCCATTACAAGAAGAGTAGTGGCTGTAGAACCTGACTTTTTGCATCCTATGAAACATTAAGGACATCTGAGGTCAAACACCTGTTCGTCTGGTGGGGGAGTTTTTGAGCATTTGAGGTTGGATTTTAAATATTTTAGAGCCTGGAGAAGGCTAGACTCTTTGATTTGTGTCGGTCAGGTAAAACCTCTGAAACAGGAGAGGGTGTACCTTCTTTCTAACGTGATTATACGTAGCAGAGCAAGTTGTTTTCTGGGAGTGTATTCTTTTGAATGCATTTTGTATGCGGGTGAAATATAACTCAGTGTGACCCTTTACGTCTTTTAATTAATCCAAATTGTTTCATTCCTGTTGCATTCAAAGTAGGACAAAAGTCAAGCTTTAGCCGTCCTTGCAACCGTTTATTCCAAATCTTTTTTCAAAATGTGCTGAGACTGTGGTGATGGATGAGATGGTTTTAATAAACAACCCCCCGATAAAGTTGCATCTGGTAATACAAATGACATGGCTTTCCTCCATCAGAGTTCAATAAAGGCTTTGAGACCGAACGTGACGATATGAACAACTGTAGAACATGCTGATGAACTCAAGGGGCTAACGCAGGAGATGAGATAAGGCGCTGAATTAACTCTGGGAAAAAGATCTGGCAGGGCAGGAAGCTCCACACAGCAATGCTTGTCACTATCTGCTACGTAAATCACGTCAGCAAAAATGACAAAACGGTGAATATGTGTAATTTAAACTCTGAGTAACTTGTTTTCGTAGATTTCTGTGGCCATTAAATGACCCGGCTCTAATGTCCACCACAGCATCTTTACAACATCAGCAGAAGAAACACTTGGATAAACAGCCCCACCACAACAAACAATACATTTCCTCAGAAACATTCAATCAGTTCTTTTATCTATTAACATAAGTTATGAGTCCAGCTCTTAGAAAAAAGTTTTTTTCCCACCATTGATTGCCCAAACACATTTCAACCCCACCGTCATTGCTTAATTATACGTCTTAATGAAAGATGATTTTTTTTATTCATGTTAATAAACTCAATTTCATTAAGATTTTGTCGTTTTGATCCAGTCTGAATGTGTCCATCTCTGTTCTCTGTTGTTTTGCCAAATAACACCATAGGAACGTCCCATAAGTGCTTCAGACCCTTTTTCTGGGTCCTTTTTTAGGTGTCATATAACCAGGGTGCCCCGTGACCCAATGAGGGATTAAGCGGGTCAGAAAATGGATGGATGCATGGAAAACTGGGGTGATGTTAGTTTGTCTCAGGATGGCCGGTGCAGAGTTTTGTGTCGCTGTAATCGGGCCTGCACCTTTCTGTGTCGACGCGTAAACAGGCTGTTGCTGTAGTCCAAGCGTGCTGAAGCAGGAGCATGAAGTAAAATCATCATCAGATATCATCCAAAACCTTCTGGTAATTAAACTCAGCACAAACGTTCCAGGCAAGACATAAATATTTGGAAAGCCGGGTCTTTAAGGATATCAGAACATACCTTCCAGTTACTTTAAGCAATTTCCTCTGATCCCTTAAGTGCTTTCTTAGGTCAAAGCACGGCTCATTTCCACCAGGACTTGGAGGTCCTTTGAAATTACGAGTTTATACAGCGGACTGCTATAAATTTCAGCCGTTTAAATGCAAGTTTTCTAAATGGCCCACACCTGGATGAAAAGAGGCACACACACTAAGGTTAGAAACCTGCTTGGTATGTGACTGTGCATCATTTCCACTCAGACATCTTGGATTCATCTTTCTCACTGATGACTATATAGACTTACATTTAGCTTTTAGCTCACCCTTACTAATAAACTTACATGCTTAAATGCTCCTGAAAAGGGAGTGAGAGGGATGTTAAAAAATGGGGTTAAAAGTATTGTTGCACCGATAGCGATACCAGTATGGGCCAGGGTTCTGATCCAGCACTAAAATGGTGGTATCGGTATCGGTGAGCACCAACAATTAGACACTGATACCATTTAAATGTTTGGATGTCACGTGAACGCAGCCTTCTCTCTACCTGACTAGTAATATACATGTTATAGAAGTTCACCAATGTTGCACTATTTTGGCCTTTGAGAGCCAAAAGTTTATCCAACTATTGTCCCCCATTCCAGGCAGGCAATAGAAAGTTCTACTACCCTCAGTAGTACGCAGTTCTTCATATATACACACATCAATTTCACACGGATGGTATCGGCCAATACTGCAAAGCCAGGTATCGGGGCCAAAAAATGGCATCAGTGTGTGGAGTTAAAGCAGCCCCCCCCCCAACCCCCCCCCCCCCCCCCCCCCTCCTCAAGAATGCTGTGACTAGCCGTTAAAAGGAGAACAGCGGTTTTAAAACATAACTTTTTGCATCCCATAATACACAAAGTGTCGTGTGCGCCACTGCAGACATCTGAAGTAACACACCTGTTGGTGTGGAGCGTATAAAAGAAAAGATGATTCATGCATGCTCAGTATGAGGGATTGCTGCAAAGATGAGCGTTCACACTGAGCCTGGTTCTGGTTCTGCTGGAGGTTCTCCTCCCTGTTAAAGGGGAGTTTTCCTCTCCACTGTCGCTTCATGCATGCTCAGTATGAGGGATTGCTGCAAAGCCATCAACAATGCAGACGACTGTCCACTGTGGCTCTACGCTCTTTCAGGAGGAGTGAATGCTGCTTGGAGAGACTTGATGCAACCTGCTGGGTTTCCTTAGAGAGGAAACTTTCTCACCAACCTGGAGGATCTGATGGAAGCTGACTTTGGAAAGAGCCTGGAGATGATGTGTTTAATGAACTGCCGCTATATAAATAAAATGGAATAGAATTGAATTGAACTGAATTGGTTCTTTCACAGCATTTTTTTCTTCAGTTATCTGATCCAACCCTAATTCTGCCATCTCCTTGGATTTTACTTCAAGGACATCATAGAACCAGAACTGAGCCCAGTAACATATAATGTTTTTAATTTCTTGGAGACATGGAAGTGAATCAAATCTGTCGTGTCTGTTCTTGTAAGGAGCTACTTGCTGTCATTTGTGCCTTTTTGTGCGCTTGTTGGATAAGTGTCACTCTGTCAAAGTCTCTCCTGTCTTGCAGGTGATTCATGAATCTTTCAGACATTTTCTCTGGAGGAGATGGGCTGCAGTTGGTCTCTGCTGCTGCCGTGTGGCACCTGTGTGGTACTGCTGCCTCCCTCTGCTGCTCCATGAAGCTGTGGAGGCTGCAGTGGTGGAGCAGCTGCCTGGTCTGACGGTCACATGATTCAGGGTTTGGGTTCTGAACTTAACATGACGGCTTAAGATGAGGAACTCACTGGAGAAGATTTGATGGTCGTCTGCAGCCCAGGCTGGAAGATATGATGAGATACGCTGACTCAGCAGGAAAAAGACAGCAGGAAGTTTTTTTTTGTTTACAGATGTTTGAGCGACGATGCAACACCTCCATCCATCATCCATCCATCCATCATCCATCCATCATCCATCCATCCATCCATCCATCCATCATCCATCCATCATCCATCCATCATCCATCCATCCATCCATCATCCATCCATCCATCCATCCATCCATCCATCATCCATCCATCCATCATCCATCCATCCATCCATCATCCATCCATCATCCATGTCTCCAAGACACTCTCAGATCAGAGGGGACGTGTCCTCCCTCCAGTTGATGTCTCCACTTCAGGGTCTCCACCAGGAGATCAGATGTCCCAACCATCTCAGCAGACACCTGTTGAGGAGCAGCGCTCGTCCCCTGAGCTCTTTTCTTTCTCATCGTCTCTCTGAGGTGTAACCGGCCAGGGTCACGTTCTTTAGGTCATGGTTCTTGACCTTTTGAATTTGAGTTTAGCTCAGAGAAGTCCTGCGTTATATCAAAGTCTCTTAATATAACACAGAAGTCAAAGATGGATCACAACAATGGTCCATAAACTTTGCATCTCTTGGACTGAATTATTCATTCTCACACAAAGGGCCTGATCTTCAAATATTTCCAATAAGGACCGGTAAATTGCGTGAACAGAAAAAAAGCTGTGTCTGCAATAAGTGGACGTGTTGCACCTGATCTGTAAAGATTGCGCCCCCAGTGGAGAAGATGTGCAAAACAGATTTGGTCCATATTAGCTGCAAATAAGTCACCAACAAAAGCTGTTGCCAGAGACTGATTTTTAGGTGAGCTAAATCACATGATGTACCAAGTGTCATTTCAATCTGAAAAACTCACAGAGAGAAACAACGATTAGAAGAATTTATTGATACAATAATTGAAACTTTGGCGCACAGACCTTGGCAGGAAACATAAACGCTGATTTATACTTTAATGTAGATAAGCAGATGTATGAGAACAGGGATGTTTCCCCCAGGCCTGAAACTGGTGGTGGAGTGGAGATAGAAGAAGTTGGTTAAGTCATACAGGCTGGTTTGCAAGGTGATTTGCTTGAGCTAAATGTCCAACTTGGAAAAACAAAGTTTTGCATGAACTGTCCATGATGAGCAAGCATGAAGCGACTGTGGAGAGGAAAAACTCCCCTTTGGGAAGAAACCTCTGGCAGAACCAGGCTCAACATGGCGGTCTTCTGCCATGTTGTCCATAAGAGTCCAGGAGGAACTACACTCTGGAAAGGCGAGGTTGAAGAAGCACCGAGGAAAAGCCAGATGGAGCGTAGCTACGATGGTGAAGAAGGGATGGAGGTGGGCTGAAATGGTCGTCTGAATCAAAATCCGACGTAGTGCGACATTGCTTGCGCTTGCTGGGAAGCGGGCTGAGAGATGATGTGATGCTTTTAAGGTGAATGCTGGATGCTGATTGGGCTTCGTGGAGGTGCGGCCCGAAGCAGATTGGCTGCATCGGAGGCAGACCAGCCTCCGATTGGATGGAAGTAAGCAAAGAGTTTCTTCAGTTGAATTTCCACTTTTAGCTTCATATGTGATAAATTATCCTAATGGTAAACAAAAGGCATCAGATATGTATATATTTTTAGCCTTTTTGTCACTTTGCTTCACGCTTCTTAAGAATGGCAAAACTGAACCATTTAATATAATTTTAAACTCATAGGATACAGCATCTCAAGACAGGGCTTTAAACCTGTGTACGTCATTTTTCATGCAAAGGTTGTGATCTTTGAAAAAAAACTAGATGGGATAAAGTGCGGTCCTCGGAGCTATTCTGACCCAGGCATATGCTAATTTTGGAGACGGGAGAAACTGCCAATGCAGACGGTAAAGTGGTGAATTGCAGACAAACTGCATGATGATTCTTCTCAGGTGTTTAATTTCACTCCATAACAGACTTTAATCATGAATCAACTTTATCATAAACATTCAAAACAGCAGTGTTACTCATGCGTGCACTGGTGAGTAGCTATACATAAGGACCTTTAAAATAAACAAATGCCCGTAAGCCATCTAAAATCTTAATTCCTTGTCTTAGCACGGCTCAGTGAGGAAGCCATCCAACATTTAAAACAGCAATCAAGTTCACTTTTTAACAAGTTGTTTTAATTTGCTTTTACTAGTTTTTGCTAAACTAGTCCATGCATTTGTTACTTCAAGGCTGGACTATTGTAATTCTTTACTATCAGGAAGTCCACAAAATGCAGTTCAAAGTCTTCAGCTGATCCAAAATGCTGCAGCAAGAGTTCTGATGAAAATCAACCAGAGGGATCATATTTCTCCTGTTTTAGCTTCCCTTCATTGGCTTCCTGTTAAATCAAGAATAGAATTTAAAATTCTCCTTCTAACGTATAAAGCCCTTAATAATCAAGCTCCATCATATATCAGAGCTCTGATTACCCCGTATGTTCCTAACAGAGCACTTCGCTCTCAGACTGCAGGTCTGCTGGTGGTTCCTAGAGTCTCTAAAAGTAGAATGGGAGGCAGATCCTTTAGCTATCAGGCTCCTCTCCTGTGGAACCAACTCCCAGTTTTGGTCCGTGAGGCAGACACCCCGTCTACTTTTAAGACTAATCTTAAAACTTTCCTTTGTGACAAAGCTTCTAGTCAGAGTGGCTCATGTTACCCTGAGCTACCTCTATAGTTATGCTGCTATAGGCTTAGGCTGCTGGAGGACATCAGGGTCTATTTCTCTCTGCTGAGTTCTCCTACTGCTCTCCAGTTTGCATTGCTTGTCTCTCTTTTTTCTTCATAGTAGGTACACCTGGTCTGGCGTTCTGTTAACTGTGACATCATCCAGAGAAGACGGATCACCTGCTATTACCATCTAATGTAGAACAGATTACTGGATCAATGTGAGCTTCTGTGCTTTTTTGTCTGTCTTGTTGTGTCTCTGCTCTGTCTTCTCTAACATAGAAAGTACTCCTGGGTCGATGTGAGCTTCTGAGCTTTCTGTGTCTCTGCTCTGTCTTCTCTAACATAGAAAGTACTCCTGGGTCAATGTGAGCTTCTGTGCTTTCTGTGTCTCTGCTCTGTCTTCTCTACCATAGAAAGTACTCCTGGGTCAATGTGAGCTTCTGTGCTTTCTGTGTCTCTGCTCTGTCTTCTCTAACATAGAAAGTACTCCTGGATCAATGTGTGCTTCTGTGCTTTCTGTGTCTCTGCTCTGTCTTCTCTAACATAGAAAGTACTCCTGGGTCAATGTGAGCTTCTGTGCTTTCTGTGTCTCTGCTCTGTCTTCTCTAACATAGAAAGTACTCCTGGGTCAATGTGAGCTTCTGTGCTTTCTGTGTCTCTGCTCTGTCTTCTCTAACATAGAAAGTACTCCTGGGTCAATGTGAGCTTCTGAGCTTTCTGTGTCTCTGCTCTGTCTTCTCTACCATAGAAAGTACTCCTGGGTCAATGTGAGCTTCTGTGCTTTCTGTGTCTCTGCTCTGTCTTCTCTACCATAGAAAGTACTCCTGGGTCAATGTGAGCTTCTGAGCTTTCTGTGTCTCTGCTCTGTCTTCTCTAAGCCCCAGTGGGTGGAGGCAGATGAGCGTTCACACTGAGCCTGGTTCTGGTTCTGCTGGAGGTTCTCCTCCCTGTTAAAGGGGAGTTTTCCTCTCCACTGTCGCTTCATGCATGCTCAGTATGAGGGATTGCTGCAAAGCCATCGACAATGCAGACGACTGTCCACTGTGGCTTTACGCTCTTTCAGGAGGAGTGAATGCTGCTTGGAGAGACTTGATGCAATCAACTGGTTCCCTTATATTGGACATTTTTGACCAATCTGTATAATCTGATTGATTTTGACTTTGTAAAGTGCCTTGAGATGACATGTTTCATGAATTGGCGCTATATAAATAAAATTGAATTGAATTGAATTTTACCTCTGATTTGCACATTTAATAAACGCCGCGCTTGTCATTGTTTACCAAGAAATAACATTGACCAACTGACCCATTCAAATAAGTATTAACATTGATGAGGTGCTTGCATCCACCATTTGTGGTTGAATCTGGGTGTGTGGAGGGCAGAACATGAGGCGGAACCTATGCAGACGTTCCAGTACAGCTGTGACTTATAAACGAAACCATGTGCTTGCATATGTCATTTTTGTTTTTTGGCGTATGCTTTAAGTAAGGATTCTACGCATTTTTTTCAATGAAGCGCCTGATCTTGTTGTTCTGTACGTTTAAAGCTGCACTCAGAACTTCCTTCCTTCTCATCCTCATCGGGCCGGACGTCATAGTAATCACAGGCTTCATTTCATTTGTTTTTATTATTGTTGCAGGCAAGAAAGGATGTTTCAGCTTCAATGATTGGTGCAGAGAGTTGCATTTGTTGTGCATTTTCTCTAAATCACACAAAATTAACCATATAAAGACTCACACATATACAGTAGTTCTAGAATGTCTTACTTTTAAACCAGATATACGTCACCATGGACTGAGATGTTCATCCCTGTATGACAACAGCATAAAGCACCATGCCACAAAGCTCAAACCATCTCAGAATGGTTTCTTGAAGATGGCAATGAGTTCACTGCTAAACGGCCTCCATAGTCGCTAGATCGTAGTTAAACAGAGCATCTTTTGGAGAGAATGCTGCAAGTCAATGACTGGATGCAGCCTGCTGGGTTTCCTTAGATAGAAGACTTTTTCACAAATTTGACTTTGTAAAGAGCCTTGAATTGCCACTTTATAAATGACAGTTACTTGAATTGAAGGAAGAATTGTCCAACATGGCTCCATGAAGGTGTTCTTAAGAGGTACGGTGCGGATGGTATCTCGTGTACATACAGTCAGACTTTTTACTTGTTAATAATAATATAATAAGGACAATTAGGATGTTTGTGTGTTCATCATTCGCTGTACTGCTTCCCTGCTGTTCACCGCTGTGAAAATGAGCTGAACACGTTCTCCATTCATGTGTTACGGGTTGAGATGAGTACGTATTGGTGGGCTAGGATGACGCAGTGTTGAAAATGTACGGTTTGCCTGAGAGCGCAGCGGTGAACGTTGATCACACATGGCAACATAAGCTAAAAATAGCTCATTCACTATTATAGGATGTTTGCTCTGTGAGCGTGGTATCCCCAGCCCCTCGGGTCCAAATTAGACGTATGCAGTCAGCTAGCACACCATTTATCTTCCTTCATGCTTCCTCAGCTCTCCTATCATCAGCTTTGCCCCCCTTGACCCATTTCTCCAATGACTCTACCTTCTTCCGTCTCTGCAGCTGCAGGTGGATTTTTATCGACACAGCAGCAGGGAGCAGCACGCTTCCTCTGGAAAACATCCACAGTTATAGCCTGGTGGTTTTATGACAGACTAATAAATGATAAATTAATAAATGGCTCATCACTCGGCACGTAAGACGTAAAAATGTGCAGACACTCTCCATCCAGTCTGACAGAAGCTGGGTTATTTTATAAAGAAGAATGGGCAACTGTTTCTCTACAGGTGTTTAAATAGAGACATACCCCGAAACACCTGCAGCTGAAATCGCAGCAAAAAGTGTTTCTAAACTGACTCAGGGAACTGAATACACCACTTCACAATTTTCAGGTCAGGTCACGAGTGTTTTAATGTCAACATGTGTTACTGTGGTAAAATGTCTCTTTGGCCACTCCGCTCCACATTACACACAATACACATAATGAAGGCAAACAAACAGGCAATGAACAAAGGTTACAGTTTTCTTTTTTGTTTTTTTCTTTTTTTAGCATTCTGGAGACTCACAGATATTGATTACTATTGGTAAAAAAAGTTTTAAAAATGATATTTTTTTCTTGTATGCACTACTTTGTGTGGTAAAATCCTACTAGAATGCAGTTTATGGCACAAGGAAAAGTTGATGGGGTATGAACACCTTCCATCTTATCCTATCTCTTATCTAACACGCATGTTCTTAGACGTGTGCTTTAATGGGGATAAATCTTATGAGAGATTATTTTTGTAAACACTCAGTGTTAACAGCTTTAAAGCTTTTCACCTCATTAAAGCTGTCGACAAACTCACACACATGCATGGAAACATTGAGCTGAGCGTCCAGGAGGCAGGGTTCTGGTTGGGACTCATCAAACCCACAGCCTCTCCCTCCTCACCTGCTCTGGCTGATGGATGGCCAGCTTAGCAGGGCTTGTATTTCTGGAGCAGGCCATCAGGACACCAGGGCCAAGCGCAGTAATCCTCTCTTCCACGGACACCCGGCTCAGCGTGGTATCACGTGCCCTCCATGACTCAGACACATTAGCGCTCTATCCCTCTTCGTTTCGCCTCCAATGCGTGCGCTACTCATCGCCGGCCGCTCGCACACGTCACTGAGGGTGTGTGCAACGCGGGGGAAGGAGGGGGGGGTGCTGTTCATGGAGAGAAAACGTGTGAGCATGTGAACAGGAAGGAGCGCGCTGAATCACCAGGTCAAAGTGTTCCGCATCAGCCTCATGAGACAACGTCCCCTTTTTCCTGGGATCTCAGTCTTTGTGTCATGATCCATAAGTGAAGACTCTGTTGATGAGGGTCAGATCAGTAAATGTAGAGATTTTCTTTTTGGCTCAACTTTTCTTCTCCATACCAGATCAGACAGCGCAGAGATTATGGCCGACGAGGCTCCGGTCCATCCATCCGTCTCTCACTCTATCTTATTGTCGCTAGAGGAAAAAGTCAATATAAAAAGTCATATATCAGATATGTTGGTCAATGTTCCTGTTGTTATGGCAGAAAGCAGCTGTCAACAGGTGGTTTTATGGAGCTAACACAGTGCCAGCTGAAGGAACTCTGCAGCGACACTCAAAACATATCAACATATCTGCAGCATAAAATGAGAATATCATCATAGCTTTTTACCTTCTAACAATTCTGTTTGACTTTTAAATGTCTAATTTTTCAATGCCAGATCTCTTTTTCAATGTCATTGCAAGCTGTCACTGTTTTAGCTCCATAATGGGGAGTTTTCCTCTCCACTGTCGCTTCATGCATGCTCAGTATGAGGGATTGCTGCAAAGATGAGCGTTCACACTGAGCCTGGTTCTGGTTCTGCTGGAGGTTCTCCTCCCTGTTAAAGGGGAGTTTTCCTCTCCACTGTCGCTTCATGCATGCTCAGTATGAGGCATTGCTGCAAAGCCATCAACAATGCAGACGACTGTCCACTGTGGCTCTACGCTCTTTCAGGAGGAGTGAATGCTGCTTGGAGAGACTTGATGCAACCTGCTGGGTTTCCTTAGAGAGGAAACTTTCTCACCAACCTGGAGGATCTGATGGAAGCTGACTTTGGAAAGAGCCTTGAGACGAGATGAATCATGAATCGGTGCTAAATAAATATAATTGAATAGAATTGAATTGAATTAAAGGGAACTCAGTATTTTGGCTGATCTGCAGTTTTCTGGATGTTTGTTCCAGATTTGTGGAGCATAGGAACTAAATACTGGTTCTCCATGTTTGGTTCTGGTTCTGGTTCTGCAGAGTAGACCAGAACCAGAAGATCTGTTCAGTGATTTATAGACTAACAGAAGGATTTTAAAGTCTATTCTCTGAGCTGCAGGGAGCCATGGAAGGACTTCAGAACCGGGTCCATGTTCTCTACGTTCTTAGTCTTAGTGAGGACCTCAGAACCGGGTCCATGTTCTCTACGTTCTTAGTCTTAGTGGAAGGACTTCAGAACCGGGTCGATGTTCTCTACGTTCTTAGTCTTAGTGGAAGGACTTCAGAACCGGGTCCATGTTCTCCATCTTCCTGGTTATAGTGAGAACGTGAGCAGCAGCGTTCTGGATCAGCTGCAGTTTTCTGATTGTGTATTTTTTAGCAGATCCGTGAAAACACCGCTGCAGTGATCTAAAGATAAACGCATGGATGAGTTTCTCTAGATCTCGTTGGGACATCAGTCCTTTAATCCTGGAAATGTTCCATCCATCCATGTTCTTCAGGCTTAGACACCAAGATACCTGACCGACAACCTGGAGGGACCAGACTACCTTTTCTCTGCTCAGGAACCATCAGAGCAAAGCCTGAGATTACCAACCAGATGTTCTCCTCTGCACATGGAGAGCACCTTCAGATGTTCTCCATGAACATCTCACACAGGATCAAAGGGACAAGGAGCATCCCAGAACCCCCCCCCCCCCCCTCCACACACTGCCTAAACCAGCCTCCCACTAACCCTGATCAGTTCTGATTCATATGTCAGGATGAATCCTCCTTTCCATAACCACAAAGGAAGGAGGAGAACCGTGATCCTTTCTCAGTAAACTCCAGATTGTGAAATCCTTTAGAGCGTCTCACCTCTACGCATCTCTACATCACAGCTGTCATCCTTCCAGCAGTCACTGTCCCTCCCATGTCCACCAACCCCCCCCCCCCCCCTCAGACGACACTTTGTTGCATAACGATGACGTTTCATAGACATGTTCACACAATGTCAGCATTTTCCTGATCTGACGCCTCACCGTGACATCATCAGCCTTTTAAAGCCAAGTCGGCCGTGCAGCGTCCCATTACACAACACACAGCAGGTTCCAGAGTTTACTGACCCAAAACTCAGCAGCATATCTGCCTCTAGCAGAGTTTCTTTCTCTTTATGTTCGTTTAGAATGTGTGCTGGATGATCATTATTTTTTAAATTGCTGCTGTGCCTTGGCTGTACAGTTGGTAGCACTGTGGCCTTGCTGCAGTGAAAGTTCACGGTTCAAATCCTACCTTGGTTTTTTTTAGCATGTTCTCCCTGTGCATGGGCGGGTTCTCTCTGGGTACTCCCAGCTTCCTCCCAGAGTCCAAAAACGTGACTTTTAGGTTTATTGGTCTCTCTAAATGTCCCCTAGGTGTGAGTGTGCATGGCTGGTTGTCCCATGTATCTCTGTGTTGGCCTGGGATCTCTCGCTGGAGATGGACACCCGCCCCAATGTGAGCCTGCATGGAAAGCAGGACCATGAATGGAGGGTAAACTCTGCTACATCGTATACAAAGCGGCGCATGAGATGCGTTTGTGGCAGCAGTTCTGCTTCAGAGCAGAAACCCATAATCCACATTTACTCCTGCATCCTTCCCACTCTGTGCATCGCATCATCGCTTTGTCGTCTCAGTTCATCCGCTTCTTTATAAAATGTTCATATGGGTTTTCTATGCTGCAGACTTTTTACCTACATTAATGTGTTATTGCGTTATTGTATATGTTAGCTCATTGTACAATCCAGAGTCAAATGTCTACACATACCCAGCAGATAAAGCTGGTTCTGAAAACCAGTGTTATCGGGTTATCTGGAATATGAGGGCATGAAGTGCAAACTGCAGATGTGTTTGCTACAAAAGATTTAACTGAACCATTTGCTGACACGTTCAAAACATAGAAAAAGGGCTCAGCTATTGGTTCAGAATAAATCTATATTTAAAAGACAAATAGGTTTAGGTGAGGCCGTGTGTGAACTGCGGCCTCGGTTTCCTGTTCTAAGCTGACAGGAGGGTCTTCTGCTGCTGTAGCCCGCGAGCTTCAAGGTTGCATGCGCTGCACCTTCATAGATTATAAAGCAATAATTTTATCAGTAGTCACCCCTTTAAAGCATAAACAAAATGAAGATCTTAACAAGGTTTAATGAACGCGATGCTTAATTAAAAGCTGCTGATTTTTTTAGATGCAGAGGCAGCATAAACCAGAAATGTTCCAGTTAGTTCTCGTGCAAACGACGCAAATGTCAACATGCACTGAAACACGTAGCTGTTGTTTCACTGACACGGCCAGACCTGTTTATACACAAAAAATAAGGAACACAGCAAAGCACCAGGTGAACTGAATTAGTCGCTTTAACTCAAGTTTAAAAGGAAAACTGCAGACATGTTTTAAAATAACACATTAAATACATTATATTTGATATATTATACTAAACAGCACATGAAAGGTGTTTACTGTTTACATTTCAGCCTCAGTGCAGGACAGCCATTGTTATTGGGTTATTGAGAATATGATGGTTTTAAATGCAAATTACATTCGTATTTTCAAGATCAGATAAAGCTATATTATAATTATAAAACCTATTGTTGAAATATTTTTAAATGAAGAACAAAGCTGTTATTAGTTGATAATCTCTCTCTCTCTCTCAATATATATATATATATATATATATATATATATATATATATATATATATATCAAACTTCACAAATGCTACAACTTGGGGTTTGCAACCTAAACCTACGACTGCACAAAGTTTATCAGTTTTAAATTTGATTAGATTGCCACAAGATCTAAGAGACCAAATTTGGTCACAATATTCAGTTTATCCCTAAATCCTTGTCCAGTGTAGGAATATTAAAGTGGATCGCTGGGAGGATCTCTTGTTTTAAAAACCACACAACTGGGCTACTCTGTACTTAATTGTTCATTAAAAACTGTTCCAAAGAGAAAAAATAAAAGATGCTGAATGCAGCAGCATCAAAAGTCATAAACTGTCATGTATTATATATGAAAAGGCTTCGGGCTTTAATATTTTATGTAGTTGTGGCTGATTTAAGCTGCTTCAGATAACTGCCTAAAATGGTTACTGGTGGCAGCCTGCTGATGTCAAAATGTACAGGATGTAAAACTTTACCTGGGCTGCTCCAAAACATTTTAATAACTCAAAATAAGTCAAAAGCAACATGGCTTAAACTGGTTTACACCTTCATCACTTGAGGGGATTTATAATTTTGGGCTTAAATGTATTTTTTTTGTATTTACTATTAAATATGCATTTGATGCTGACATGTTCAATTTCTTCAAAGTCTGACCTTGAATGTAAAGTAATGCCATTAATAAGTGAAATGTGCCCTGGTTTTATAGGAAAATGACTTGCTGTTAAATAAACCTAACATTTGTTGGACTTATTACACATATATACATTTACTGCAGTCCTCATGGAGACAGGATTAAGAAAAACACAACAACTCTCCTGAGCAAAAACCTTTTTTTTTTTATTATTATTTCTCGTTGAAAGGATCTTGGTAGAATATTACAGCAGAACACACATGACTGAAACAGCTGCCATTTCACGTAACACAGTACAAGAAGAAGGATGTAGTTCAAATCCCATGTGTAATCCTATATATAGTATATATCAATAGAAAAGGAAAAGGAAATCTATTGCTCCCATGTGTTCTTTTTTTATTTTATTATGGCGTTTCTCTGCTGTGTTGGAGTGGATGAACGTAAAATTCAACGAGAAGTGTACACACCAGAAGGAAGTGGGACAATGAAAGTTTCCCAACGCACTGGGAACGCTGTGGCCTTTATAAGATCATCGTTAGGCTTAAAAGTAAACTTTTTCTCTATTGCAGTACAGAAATAAAACTTGCAACCGCTCTAAAAAAAAAAGAAAAGAAAAAAAGAAGAGGGATAAATACCATAATACAGCAATCTGAAGATGCAAAAGAAAAGAACACAAGGCGGCTCTGCGACGGAGAGCAGGCATGCAAAAAATAAAATAAATTTAAAATATGCTGAAGACGTAACGCTGATGGTTGCAGGTGTTCACGCTTGCGTCGTATGGCAACTGATGGAAAGCCAGTCGGTGAGAGAAACACGGCAAAAAGTGTGTTTTAAAGAAAAAAGGTGTGGAGCGACACGAGGGAACAAGTGGAGCTGTAAAGTGAACTGGAGTGCTGAGTGTCGACAACCCACTTCAAAGGAGTCGTCTCTAGAAATTGCTATAACATACGCCGTTACCAATCTGTTGTTCTCTTTTTAAAATTTCCGCTGAGGAATAAAACATACATTAGGAAAAAATAAAGAAAGAAGCAATTATGAAATATAACCCTGGACTGTTGCATCCAAGCTTAGTGTTTTAAATAAGCCACTTTAGGCAGCATTATCTAATAAATCTCATATTTCTAAGACATATTTCAATATATCTCTTTAAAAATAATTATCTATACTAATTTTTTAGTTAGTAAATCTCTTTCAGTACACATTATATATATATATATATATATATATATATATATATATATATATATATATATATATATATATATATATATATATATATATATTTATATATATTAGATACAACACCCCATGGAGGGGTTTCTTTTTCAAAAGCACCTAATTTATTTTGTTACAATCAGACTGAACGTTGCTCCAGTCACAAATGGTCTGAGTTCAAGGTTGAAGGATCCAAACGATGCACCCAAAGACAGTAAAAATAAAAATAAAGATCAACAAGGACAACCCTTGAGATTGTAATAGCTCGAGCCCGGCAACATCAAGCTTTCGCTGGGAGAGGTGTGAGCGGTGTGGGGGGGGGGCACCTCCCTCCTCCCCGTCTGATGAGAAAGGCCGACGCGGGTCAAACGTGGCGGCGTATCACAGGAGGCGTCATCAGTTGCCACGGACGACGGGCGGCAGCATCACCTGTGGAGGTGTGCTCAGGCACAGGAAGCTGAAAAAACCCTGAAATGTGGGATCGCTCAGATTGTTTCAGCCCTGAGACACAACTAGCCACGTTTGAGCCTCACCACACCTCCGCTGCTAAGGGTCAGCACCTGGAGGGGGGGGCGGGGCCCAGGTAGGGGGGGACGGGGCCCAGGTAGGGGGGGGGGGGGGGGTGAAAGGTACTTTGGACTCATTTGGATCCAAATGAGTCATGTGCTTGCAACAGGTAACCTTCCCGCCCCCCCCCCCCCTGCAATCTGGGCTAGATGAGGGTTTCCCCCCATGACCAGGGTGTATATACCTGCCCCCCTCTCCCCCCCAAAGGTGTGGCTCTGGCTGGACAAGCAGTTTACTGCTGATCACTTGATGCCAGCACTCCCTCACAGCTGCTCTGCATCTGCTGGTTTGAGTAGGTCACATTTTACTCTTCATCACCACCATCATCATCTTCTTCATCATCATCATCATCACAGACTACAGGTCAGCACTGAGTGAGCTCTCACCATTGGATAGCAACCAGGAGTCCAGGTAACCAACTGTTGTGTCTCTGCCAAACTTAACTGGCTGGGCAACATGTGAGGTCATCAATCAATATATAGATATATTTATATATATATTTTTATATATATAGATAGATATTTGTTTTAAATATAATAGTTTTATCAACGGGGAATCTCATACAGAGGCTGACCACTGCAGTCTGCACTCAGCTAGAACATCCACCTAAACTTTAGGACAAGTTTCTCTTACACAAACAATTTCTCAGTCAAATATACTTTTATGTTTTTTTTGTTTCTTCTTTTTTTTTCTTTTAAACTCTGTTTTAGCATTTTACTGTTCGGTTCGTCATGCAGGAAAAATAGCCGCTCCTCTCCTCGGTTCGTCTCCGGGCTCCGCGCCGTGTTGTCGACCCCTCAAAGCGCAGCAACAGCTCCAGGCGGCCGCCTCTCCTCTCTCCCCCCTCCGCGTCAATCGTCGTCCACGTCGTCCCCCTCGGACTCCTCTCCGGTCCTCCGCTCGTACATCTTGTCCCGGTGCCGCTCCTGGATCTCCTTCATCTCCTCGGCGTAGCGGCTGAACGCTCCCCCGAACTTGCTCCACGCCTTGAAGGGGATGGTGATAGAGTTCCTGTAGCTGGGCTTCACCTCGCTCACCCGCAGGAAGACGCCGTACTTGTTGGAGCCCACGTCGAAGAAGAAGCGCTTGGAGTCCACCATGATAGACGTGCCCTCCGGAAGCTCGGTGTAGCCGCCGGCGCCTCCGCCGCCGGCCAGCTCGTCGTCGTCTCCCCCGTAGTCGTCGATCAGCTTGGCCAGAGCGTCGCGGAACTCGATCAGCCCCTGGGCCGGCAGCGCGATGGTTTGGCCGGACTGCATGCCGGCGCCGGGGATGCCTCCCACCCCGAAACCGGTGCCCCGGTTGACGGTCTGTCGGATCCGGAGAAAGCGACCCCGCTGGTTCTCCTTCAGGTCGAGGTAGTATTTGCGGTTCTCGCGCACCAGAAACTCGCTCTTCAAGGCCCGCCGAGGCCCGCTGTCATCGCCGCCGGACGACTGAGCGATCTGCTCCGGGGTGCTAGGCCCGAGTTGGGCGTAGTGCTCTATAAAATCCCCCAGATAGTCGCGGAACTCGGCAGCAACTGACATGGAGAGGGTCAAACGACTTTTAGAGCCCCCAGCGCCGACCTCTGCGATTTTGATGAACCGGCCTTTGGCGTTCTGCTTCACGTCAAGGTAGAACCGTTTGTTCTGAATGTCCAGCCGCTTCGACGCCAGCTCCTGGGTCTCTGGCTCCCGCTGGTAATGCTGAAATCCGCCGCTTCCTCCCCCTCCGCCGCCGCTGCTGCCACCGCGCTCACTACCGCTATCCCCATCCGCCATCTTCGCCACCAGCAGCCCGTTTCTCTGCGTATGTCTGACCCCCAAACCCTCCCCCTTCTCTCTCCTCTGCTAGCCCAACCGAGGTAGCGGAGAATACCGGACGCTGCTTCCCGGGCTCCGATAGGCTGCTTCTGCTGCCAATGAAAGCGTTAGAAAAAGTTTCTGCGTTTTGATTCGTTCTTCTCTCTGCCAATCACCCGGAACTCTGCCTTCTATTCGACGTTCCTTTGGGTTGTATTTACGAGCCATAAGGCCTATCATAGACATAGAAGGATAGATGACACATTTGGTTCGTTGCCCCATAAGAAACTGTACGTCAGCGCGTCCGCCATAGTGGGACGGGCATTTTATCCTCGATATTCCCGAGGTTTCTGAGTGAGAAAGTATTTTGGCTGATTTTGGGGATTTTTTTCCCCACACACAATAATGAGTCAACGTTTTAATACTAATAAATGTGATCAGCAAATCGGAAAAACAGACCACACCCCATACAACAAACAAACAAAAACACAATGTGCTTAAAATGGACAGAAACGTTGATCAACTTTCTTCTGAAAAGATACCAAATAATGCAATTGAATTTAGGTTTAATCACCACAACAAACATATTTAGTTCACCAAAGTGTTTATCAAAAACTAACAATCAAAACATGGACGTCAACCTACAAAACCATGTTTATATACTTATAATTCCTTATAATCAAGAAATAAAGTATACGAAAAAGTCCTCGTAGTTTTGGATGACATCCTTTTTAAAAAAATAAATAAATAAAGTGAGGTAACAGCCTTGTGCTTATAATACCCCACAGTTGTCACATCTGTACCTAAAACCCCTGGAACCGAATCTTCTTGAGTTTTTCACATGCGTTTAAACAGAAATGCCCTTCGCAACATGGCGGTGACGTTGCCGTACGGGTCCGGGGGTTGGTAAAACGTCTACTCTTGAATCTCTAAGACAGCTATCCTCTTCTGTGTTAAATTCATATGAAATGAACATCCCACAACTTACGTGCGGGTTTATCTTACTGATGGTAGATCAACTTCCTCAATACGTTCTCACCCGCAATGTTATAAAGTATAAAAGACGCTATAAATGTCGCTCTACTGAGAATTCAACTGTTAATTTCAACTAAATGACTGTATCGTACATTTTTTTGGAGGGGGGGGGGTGAATGTGACTGGAAGGACACTCTACACACGCGGAGTCCCGCCTACTTGTTGGTTCCGTGCGCAAAGACAGAGCAACGGAGATCCTCGGGTGGGGGATGGGCGGGTTTTCTGCACGTCCTTTGGCGATTGGCTGACCAGGAGATTCGAAGTAATAACGTCCCGTCTGATTGGCTGGCCGGGCTCCCACGAGGGGTCGCAGGCGAAAGATTTGCGAAAGGGTTTATTGTTTCTTTGCTTTCTGGAGCTGAAATTGTTTGCTACCCCCAGTTTCTTCAATCAAATTTCCAGACGGAGAAAAAAATATGGTACGTAGACTGCGATTGATGCTGAACGCGTTCCCGTGGCGGTGGGAGATTTTTTTTCAGGGTCGTAAAAACACGCGGCGGGTGGAAAGTGGCGCTTTGAATCAAAGCTGGGAAATTTCGACTAGAATGTGAGTGATTGGAAAGCTTGGCTGGAAGGGCTGTCAGCTAGCGCGTTAGCATGGTCACTTAGCGTTGTCCCGACGAGTCTTAAAGCCGTTGGTTGACGGGGTTGCATGTGTCGTTCCCCGGGGAACTGCTTCCCTTTTTTAACCGCTTCACCCGGGATTTATGCTTCGATAATCAAAAGTACTGTTTTAGCCTGTAAAGGTGCACCGGGGCTCGTTAGCAGGCTACGTTAACGCGTTTTGTGCGCTTTAACTGTCGGTTGGCGGTGTTAGGGGGCGCTGGAAGTTTAATTTAAATGACTATCTTCACGGAAATGGCGAAGGGGAAACTTTTGTTTCTTTTGTATGCGGTGAATGAAAAGTTGACCGCTCGCTGCCTCCGGTCGGCGCGTCTGTTTTGTTTGACGCGGGGAGTCTGACAGCTAATGGGGGGGGGGGGGGGGGGGTGTTTTTGTTTGTTTTTTGCAGCGTGTTTCGGTGAAAATGTGTAAAATCTCCCACTCGGTTCGTGTATATTTGGGTTGGAGGTTTGCGGTCTGGGCTGATCTGCGTGGTTCTCCTCCTCGGTTTGTTTTAGTTCAGATTGGCGGGAAAGCTAAAGTGTTTAACGGTAACGTGCCGCCCTGAAGTTGGCATCAGAATCAGCACTAAAGGGCTATTTCACCTCTCTTTTTTATTTTTAATGAGTCTTTGCGACCTTAAATTTAAATTACTCCGCATGATCAGACTTGGAATTATTTTCATTTTTAATGAAAATGGAGATTATGTAAACAACACGTGTTTTTAAAGCTTTTAGGGTGGCCACATGAATATGAAGGTTGATTATTCTTAGTATGATAGTTGGGATCTCTAAGCTGAATCCCATCTGAAGTCTTTTTAAATTATTAAAAAACGTAAATAAATAGCAAGAGAAGTTTTTTTTTCCCATCAAAATATGAATCAGTCTGTCAGCGCTGCAGAATAAACACGCCTGGCTTTGATTGTTGTAGGGATCTAGTTGGATCCATATTCAAGGAGTTTAAAATTATTCCACAAGGTAAAAAACACTTTGCCTATTTGAATTTTAGGGTGAAAAACGATGGTTTGTGAAATCACAAGCTCTTACTTTAAACAGTCCATCGTTGTTGTATAAAACGGATCAGGTTTGAAATGTCCAAGTGGTTTAGATTAACTGGTGATTATTGACATCTGGCTATTATTGTCAGCATTTTCCTCTTCTTAAAACATTATTTCTTATTGTTTTGGTGTGTTTATGATCGACAAACTCCACTTGAGACATCTTTGTTTTGATGGACTCTTACGCAGAAAGTTAATCATATCTTCTGCCCGGTCCCGCCAGGTTTCCTCCTGTTTATTGATCATTGTGTAGCTTTTAACGATCAGGTGACTCGTCTCTGCAGGCCGGTGGCAAGGCAGGAAAAGACAGCGGGAAAGCCAAGGCTAAGGCCGTGTCGCGCTCCCAGAGGGCCGGGCTGCAGGTAACTGTGAATCCACTCTTCTTTGGCAGTTTGTGGTGGTTGTTTTTTTGTGCCGCAGGTGTTAATACGACCCTGCTTGAACCGGAAGATTTAGCTGCCTTGGTTTGTTCAAACCACCGTGTCGTATCTGTTTCCTGCCAGTTCCCAGTGGGTCGTATCCACAGACACTTGAAGACCCGCACGACCAGCCACGGGCGCGTCGGAGCCACGGCGGCCGTCTACAGCGCCGCCATCCTCGAGTACCTCACCGCCGAAGTAGGTCCTCCCCGTGTGACGGCGCGTCGGTCGCTCTCTTTCTGTTCCTACGTCTTGACACGTGCTCGTTATCTGATCAGGTTCTAGAGTTGGCAGGAAACGCCTCCAAAGACTTGAAGGTGAAGCGTATCACCCCCCGCCACTTGCAGCTGGCCATCCGTGGCGACGAGGAGTTGGATTCTCTTATCAAAGCAACGATCGCTGGTGGAGGTAAGGAGCTTTTTATTCAAAGGCTTTACTGCGTGCACGGTTAAACGGAGTTTTTGCCTTGCTGCGGTGCCGTCAGGTGACTTTAGTTTCACTGAAGTTTTACTAAAGTGCGATCTGTTTCTTTTAGGCGTCATCCCCCACATCCACAAATCCCTCATCGGGAAGAAGGGCCAGCAGAAGACTGCGTAGACGCCGCCGCCGCCGCCGCCGCGTTGACCAGACATTTGGGGGCTTGGGCTTTGTTTGGACCAGGAGTTCACATTTGTTCTTTTCTATTATTAATATTATAGCAAACGAAGAGTGATTGTTAGGCTTTGTGTTGGTATATTTCTCCCGTAAATAGTTAAAAGTACAGAAAGTCCCTTAACCGCAGTAAACCCTTTTTTTTATGTCATTGTAGACCGTTTGACTGGGGAGTTCATGATTATTGACATGACAGTGA
This sequence comes from Fundulus heteroclitus, assembly GCF_011125445.2. Classification (NCBI taxonomy): domain Eukaryota; kingdom Metazoa; phylum Chordata; class Actinopteri; order Cyprinodontiformes; family Fundulidae; genus Fundulus; species Fundulus heteroclitus. The sequence goes on from NC_046372.1 coordinate 28,062,034, forward strand.
ATTTGTTTGATTGGCTTGGGAATATGTGATGTTTTATACTGAAATTGTTTAAAAAAACGTTTTTTGTATAAAAAAAATCTTGTTTTGTGGTTATTTTTCTTAAAGTTACAATATTTCCTATAACCTGTTTTTTAAAAAGACGGTGGTTTTTTTGGACAGTTGATTTGGTAACAGCAGCTAAATGTGACACTTTGCTTTGTTTTCCTTTTTAATTACTGTAATACTTTAGAACTGCACAGAGATAGTGGTTATGAAATTTTTCTCTTTTGTTTTTGCATCAAAGTATCAATGAACACGTACTGTACCAGTCTGCTACAGTGTTTTTTTTTTTTTGTGAATGTTTACAGTGTTTAAAAACTTGTTAAACTTGAAAAATACATATTGACAGATGTGATCTTGAAACACTGACCTAACAGTGTTGGTTTTCTTTGTCCTCGCTGTGCAGCAAACGTCCAGCCGCTTGTTAACTGCGTATGTCTGAGGGCACAGCTAGAAGCCAGGCATACTGGTGAAGTTTTTAACCCAGCTTAAAACATTTACCTGCAGTTTTTTTATATGTATTGGCAAACCAAACTGTCCTCACATGTCCATTTCATTATTATTTTTTTAACAAGTCAAAGCATTTTCTAATAGTTGCGTGTTCAGGACAATGACTGCATATTTTATCTTTTAATAAATACCCTTGACATGTTGGCTATGGCGTCGTTTCAAACCTTTACCTCGATGGTTCCTAAATATTTTAGCTGCGACTTAAATAAAACTGAAGCACGGTTTATTAACAATAATATAAAAGCTAAACTAGTATCCAGTCCAATAATTTTGGGTTAAAGAAACTAATTGAAATGTATTACTTTCAAACTTAATATTTTTTTCTGGCCTTTAGGCAGAATCACTTCCAGGTGATATACCGCATCATACCAGCAGAGGGGGCCACAAGCTCATACTGATATTGAGCAACTTTTTTTCTTCTACAGTTTGACCATTTTATTTTGCACAGTAAAACAAATGCAAAGTATAAAACTTTTAATAAGCAAAATTTCCAGTGAAAGACTTTTATTACCTGGCTATTTTTATTTCCAGAGGACCTCAGAGTGGATTTGTTGAGCTCACTGGTCAATTAAGTTATTTGGGCTTTAGAAGCTCAGCAAAAAGTACAAAATGTGGTATAATTATGTCACACTGAGTATAATGTACATCAAAATGAAAGTGCAATCCCTTCCAGACTGAGGGTCCATCCAGAAACATTAAAATATCTGCTCAAGTGTACAAAAACAATAGATGCCTCACACTCAACATTCATTAAACCAAATTAAAATGAAAAGGGAAATGCTGAGTACATGTTTCTTGTTGCTGTAAGATTTAAAGAGACAAAAGCAGCCAGTTGCTGATAAAATTCGCTTGATTACTCAAAAGCTTGAGTTATGGCGTTTCTCTGCGTAGGAGCAGACCGGTGTGTGTTAACTCAACGCCAAGGCTGAAGCACCGCAAGCAGCGACCTTAGAGAAGACATTTTATTTTAGTGGGAAGCTTTCAGGACAGTTACCTGTCTTCCCAAGAGCAGACTCCTAGTAAATTCACCCCAAGCCAAGACTGCAATGCTCAGAAAAAGTTATCAGACTTATCAGTTATTCAATGACATTATGAGAAAAAGATTACCGGTGGTTGTTGTCTGGGCCGGCCGCAGTTAATTTTCATTTACACACATTCTCATTAATTGCAAACCAAAGGAGTGTGAACCGCTGGTTTGACACTAAAGCACTGAAGATGCTTCACACTGACGGCAGTTTTCTGTCTCACCCGCTTTAGTTGTGGCTTCACCAGCGTGAACAAGGGCAGTTCAGCCATTTGCTAAAAGTAAATCACGACTTACTCTCTGAACGTCTGCAGTCCAAGGCTCAACTATTCCACTTGCTCTTTAGTTGTTCCCTCGGTTTTATTTATGTCCCCTGCAGGTCCTCTGAAGGCCTGCAGGAATGCCTTCTGCTTACTGATGCCTGTTGTCAAGGACCTGCGCTGCAGCCATTAGGACAGAAAGGCATGTCTCACACATTGTTTTTAGGATTTAAGCAAAAATCTTTAAATTTAAAATTAGGTTTTATTTCTTTTTTTCTTTCCAAGGCAGCCAAAAATCAGAATGTCACCCGATTCTTTTCAGAAAGAGCATCAATTAAGAATATTTAGCTGAAATGACAAATATGGTTAAAACAAAAGCAGACCTTAAAATACCAAAGTATCTGCTGACAAAAACAACCCAGGCACCCAGAGGGAATGGTCTACAGCGCCTAGTAAAAGTATTCACCCCCTTGACTCTTTTCCTTTTTTATTATATCCCTACCTGTAATATAATTGTTTTTTAATATCATTTTATGTGATGAATTCACTAAAAAGAGACTTAGTCAAGTGAAATAAGAGAAATATTTATACAAAAAAAAAGAATGAAAAATTAAAGAAAAATTTAATTTGTATGCCCATGTCCACCTACCCTTTGAAGGTAACTGGTCCAACCAGTTACCTTCAAAAGTCCCATAAATAGTGAAATTAATTAAATCTGTGTGCGATCTAAGGGTCACATGACCTGTCAGTATAAACACCTTTCCTGAAAGACCCCAGAGGTGCAGCACCACAAGGCAAGAGGCATCACTCCATGAAGAAGGAGCTCTGCAGACAAGTCGGGTTAGGTTAGAAAAGATATCGACATCTTTGACGTCCCCCTGGAGCTCCATCAGATCCATCATCATCTTCAAATGGAAAGCACCTGGTACCACAAGAAACCTGCCAGGAGAGGTCCGTCCACCAGAACTCACAGACAGCACTGCAAAAACAAAACTAAAAATAAGTAAAAATGTCTTGAAATTAGTGCATTTGTCCTTGATTTGAGCAGGTAAATAAGATTATCTGCCAATAGAATGAGTATTTTCACCTATAAAATAAGATAATTAGATATACTGAACTTGAAATAAGATGATGGAGATGAGTTGTTCCTATTTCAAGTGCATACATCTTATTCCATTGGCAGATAATCTTATTTACATGCTCAAATCAAGGACAAACGCACTAATTTCAAGACATTTTTACTGATTTTTAGTTCTGTTTTTGCAGTGTTGGCCAGGAGGGCATCCACCAGAGAGGCAGGATAGAGACCAAAGGTCACCCTGGAGGAGCTGCAGAGGTCCACAACAGAGGATGGAGGATCTGTCCATGGGACCAGAATAAGCTGAATGCTCCTCAGAACTGGACTTTATGGAAGAGTGACCAGAAAAAAGTCATTATATAGTAATAAAATTGTGAAGATGCATTTTGAGTTTGCCAAAAGGCACGTGGGCGACTCCCCAAATGTGTGGAGGAAGGTGTTCTGATCAGATGAGACTAAAACTGAACTTTCCAGCCACCAGGAAAATGCTGTGTTCCACTGCGGAGCATGGTGGTGGCAGCATCATGCTGCAGGGATGTTTTCCTGCAGGAGTGACCAGGAAACCGGTCCGAGCCGAGAGAAAGACGGACGGTGATAAATACAGAGATGTTCTGGAGCAGAACCGGTGCTGCTGTGATCTGAGATAGAGATGGAGGTTCACCTTCCAGCAGGACAATCACCCCAATCATCCTGCAAAAGCAACACTCGAGTGGTTTAAGGGGAAACATTTATAGGAACTATAAGTAATAATGACACCTAGTGATTCAAATCCCCCCCATTTAGCCAACTTAGACTAGACAAACTTTATTTTTCGTTACAGCTTACAACAATGTACTGAGATTGCAGTTGAAAAAAGATAACATCACAATATAAAGTGCAGCAGTGATAAGAATATAACAATGCAGCAGAAAAACTTTTTTTTTTTTTAAAGTGTGCAGAATGATGTTTAATGTTGGCAGTGCAAAATGATAATGGTGCAAAAATGCAGTAAACGTCCAGTTTTGTACTTTTAAATTTAAGTGGATTATAAAAGTTCAGTAATGTTGGTAATGTTGGTAATGTTGGCGGTCGTGCGGCTGTGAAACTCCACTGAAGTTTTACTTCCACAGGACAGGAACGATGATGTTGTATTCTGTTTCTGGTCTGCTTCTCTACTGGCTTCCATGTCTGCTGCTCTTTTGCCAAGATAAAATACCATCTCTGTGTTGGGAAGCCTGGGAACTCTCATGTGATTGGCTGAGGAACCAGGAAGTAAACACGAGCAACACTCTGAACCGAAGTACCTCTGGACCGTAGCTCCAGGTTTGAAAGGAGAAAAAGCTGATTAAGCTATTGTTGAGGACCGACTGTTTAAAGGGAATGTTACCTTCCCTGAAACATTTTACTGACCTTATGCATTGTAACATAAATTATCTCCACATCTATTTGTGATGCTCCATTTTTATGCATAAGCTGCACAAATCCTGATCAAAGCTGACTGAAAAAGGTTTTCATATGACTTTTATTTGCAAGGTGACATGAGTCTTAAACGCAGAGATGAATGTGGGTCAAAGGAAAAGTCTGTGAGATAAAGCATCCAAACTGCAAGCTGTTCCCTGATCGATGCTGTGGGTTCTGAGTATTTCTCTGTTCTGTTACCTGTTGGCGTGCCAAGCCTCCCAGGTAGGCTCCTGTTTTACATTTTGAAAAAAAAAAAACATTCATGTTTTCCAGTTCAAGTCTACACGAGGTTCCTCCATCCTGCTGTGAACCCAGAACAGAGGCAAACCTCACAGCGTGGGCAGCAACAGGCAAACATGTTAGATAAAGCAAAGAATACTTTTAAAGATTTAAAATAATAAACTAAAAATACAGAAGAAAACACATTCCCAATATAAAAAACCTTTGTTGTATGTTTTTAAAAATTGTTCCCATTTCTCTACTGTCTTGTATTTTCCAATATTTTCTTTCATTTTATGTTGTATTAAATATCTGGGGATTGAGTGTGATTACTGTAGTTTTACCATTACTTTCAGTTTTGTTATTTTCTTGTCTGAAGTTTTCTGGTTTTGGTTGTTTGCTGAAATAAAAAGCGTTCATAACTTGTTTTTTGTCATTATATTAGTCCAGCGTAGTTTTTGTATGTGAAAAACAATGTTTTGTTGTTATTTTTATGGGCAAAGAAACTCCATTCATACGCAATAAATTTGACTATAACCTAATAAATGTAATTATTGAAATTGAATGTGCCAATCTATTATTTTTCCAGAAGTTTAACAAATTATTATTATTTTATTTTTTTTCCCCCAGTGTCCTGTGGCAATAAGAATTGATGTCTTAATGCCAAATAGATCTCGACAGATTTTGGTTTTCTCAAGTGGAGCAACCAGCTTTCACCATAGTGCTCTACTTGATTTATGCATGCAAAGCCCACTTCTCCTTCAACGCCACACAATTGCACGTTTTGGTCTTTGCCAGGGAGAACCAAACATGGGACATTGAAATGTGGAAGAAATTTTTATTCTCTGACGAGAAAACATTTAACCTTGATGGTCTTGATGGCTTCTAGCGTTACAAGACAAGGAGATGCCGCCATCAGGATCTGGGGGGGGGGGGCTTTTCCTTCAATGGAACAACGGAGCTCCAGGTTCACAACGCCCGTCTGACCAAGACATGTTTCCAGGAGAACAACATTTTTTTGTTCATTCTGCGTGTTCCCCTGATCTTAATCCTATTGAGAACGTTTGGGGATGGATGGATTACTAAAATGGACATACGGTCCAGACAGTGACGCATCTCTCACTGCTTGGAGCAACATTTCCTCTAGCCTTTTGGAAACACTGCCTTAAAGCATGACAAAGCACATTTTTTAAGTGATCAACAATAATGATGGAGCTACGCATTACTGAGTCAGTTTTTAACACTTTAATTTCTTTTCTTTTTAGCTGTGGTCTTAAACTTTTGATCAGCATACTTGAGTTTAAATTGTTGTTTTGTCTGTCACAACCTTTGGTCTTCTGTTCCCATTTCTTCTTTTTGCATTTTAAAAAAGAAAAAAGCTTTAGGATAGACTTTAAAGTCCTGCTCTTTGCTCGTAAAGTCATCAATCCCCTTGCTGCAGCATATTTGTCTGAGCTTTTAACTTTTCGCCACATAGGGCTCTGCGCTCATCTTTCAACCCTGCATGTTCCCAGGACTAGCTGCAGAAGAGGGGGTCATCGTTGTTTTGCTGTTTTTGCTCCTCAGTTGTGGAACATTTTACCACCGGTGCTACGATGCATCACTGAGCTTTATTTTGTGGTTTTATTTTTCTGTGTAGCTCTTAAAACTTCTTTGGACTGTGCTGTTATGCATGTTTTTTCAGTTTTTATTTTGTCTCAGCATGTTTGTATTTTAGCTTGTATGGCACTTTGTTCACCATATGGATTGTTGAAAAGTGCTGTATAAATAAACTTTGATTGATTGATTGAAGCTCCACTTAGAACCTTCTTACAACAGTGCAAAATCTAAATAATTAAAACATTTTTTAACCAATCTTAAGATTTTGATCAGGAATGTAAAAACAACCTGTAACTTAGTTCTTGACCAAACAGTCTGGGTCAGAGCGTCTCCAAAATGGCAGAAGGTGGAGAAGCGGTCCAAGGCTCACTGATGGACGCAGCGATGCTGGCCGGTGCGGTCGGATCCAACAGACAAGCTGCTGTAGCTCAAACCGGGTTAGAACCATAGCTGGTTCTGGTAGTGGTCAGAATAACGCATGAAAGCAGCAGAGCAGCCAGGGTTTGGTACACCAGCATCAGAACTGCTTTTTGATCTCTACAGGAATGAGGACAACAATTGATTATCAAATAGAAATAGTGTATACTGTTATTTAATTTATTGTTATTGTTTTAACTCGCTTTTGTTTCAGGAGAGGAATGAAGTTAAGGGGATTATATACAGTTTTACTGCTATCCACGCCTTTTCAGACAAGAAACAGATGAACAACGGTCATAGAAGATGTTTTGAAGACTTATGAATTAATATTATTGCTTTGCTGATTCTGCTTCGTTGTCTTTTTATCTGACTCTCTGCCTACAAGTGTAGGCTGCATGTGGTTTTCAGCATCAAGATGTTAGCAGCAGATACTTGTTAGGAAACATTCGCTCCACCTCTGAAGATCTGTTTCCTCTCGTCTGACTCCAGCGTCTTTCGGCTCTGAGACCCGGAAGCTTTGGATCCGCGGCGGCTAACAGCCAAACACTGAGAAAGGAGAAATCCTGACAGCAACAACAGCTGTGCAGAAACTTCTCCAACATTCAGAGGCGCTGCTGGTCTTCTCAGTGCACATAAAACATAAAACATTAATCTGATGTGTGTTGTTCAATTATCCACCACACATTGAGGTTTTAACTCAAAGGATGCCTGGCATTTCTAAAGTCAGATCAGTGCTGCACCAATAGTTCTGTGGAGGACACAGCTTCAGATTGCTGTATTTACCCTGAAAAAAGCTTTTAATCCAGCAGCTTGTTATTCAATACAGACTGCAGCTCAGCAGCCTAGAAGCTGGAACGGTTTCTGTAAAGTGCGATGATCAAACCTTTATGAACGCAGTTTTAATGTAAACGGTGCCAAAGAAAAAGGGAAATATTGGGATTTCTAGGAAAGAAGTTTGCTCATGTTGAATTTCTTACCATTAGTCTGGAATGAAAGAAAGCGGCTGTTTCGGGACTTTACCTTTTGTGTTCTTCACATATTCTTTGAGCAACACTAACTGGATCGCTGCTCTTTAATTAACACAATTTTCATGCTTTATACACATATTGTTGTCTTTAAATCTATATAAAATGTACGTGTGCATAAACAGGAAGAGTAACGGAATAAAATAAAGTTTTAGATGCAGCTTACTGGTGGATTTTTTTAGAACAGGCTGTGGGTGCCACATGTGGTCCTCGGGGGCTACTTGGTGCCTGCGCCCCCCATGTTGGTGACGCCTGGCTTACAAACTTAGCCTTACTCTTGCTTTTTCTGGGGCTACTGGGACTCTGTACTGATGGAGATTCCTTGAATGGCCAAAGCAAGAGCTGTGTGTGCATTTCAGGCACAAACCCGGACCTTGTTCTTTGTGCGGGTTAGACTTTCTCTGGACTCCCCTCGTTTAGTAACCTCTGTCCTGGGCTGCTCTCTGGACTCTGTGGAGGAAGTAGCTGAGAGGAGGGTGTTGTCCAAGCTCACATCCATCATGGACAACACCTTCCACCCGCTGCACCAGACTGTAGAGGAGCTAAGCAGCTCCTTTAGTGCCAGACTTAGACATCCTGTCTGTAAAAAGGAGCGCTACCGCAGGTCATTCATTCCTGCTGCTATCAGATTTTACAATGCTGCACTATAACTGTAATAATTTTTTATTTTTTAATACACTGTATATACCTTATACCTTATGCACCTTTTCCTCCTTTTGGCACCTTCTTTTGTTCATTAAGCCGATGTGTGACAAGTGAATTTCTCCACTGGGAGATCAGTAAAGCCTATCTTATCTTATCTTATCTTATCTTATCTTATCTTATCTCTTATAGTTCTCATTGTGTAACTGGAGAGAAAGGAGGTCGTCTGCTTTGGAAAGCTCAGTTTTGTGTTTGCATTTTTGCAGATGATGTTTTATTTTCACATAGTTGTGCTGTTGGTTGCACAGTTGGTACCGCTGTTGCTCAGAAGGTCACGGGTTCGAATCTTTTCTGCATGAGGTTTGCATGTCCTCCCAGAGCATGCGTGGGTTCTCTCCGGGTTCTCTGGCTTTCTTCCTCTAGGTGTGCATTTTTCTGAGTTCATGCTGACTTTTTAATGAGAAACAAAGTCTGAGAATCTCTCTCAGGTCAGCACAAAGTTGGTAAAGAAGCTTCTTCGAACTCGTGAATTTAAACAAGCAAAGCTAACTATTAGTGAAAGTGACTTCAGATGTATTGTCCTAAGCAGGGAGGACCTGTAAGGGGAGCACATGAAAGAGGAAGCTGCTTCACATCTTCAAAGACCAAGAATGATCTGTTTACCCCTCCATCCCTTCGTCCTCCCTTTGTCTCCATCTTTCTGGTTTTTCTCCTGGGAGCGGTGGAGGGGAGGCAGCCAGAGGTCAGCCTTCAGCTCTGATTCTCCTCCCGATCACCTGCAGAAACTCCTCTCCTTGTCTATCCAGCGCCCTCAACAATCCTGGACACCCCGAGTGAAGATGATGTGTAAAATCCTGAGATAAACTAATCTTTTAATTGCTGTAACGTAATTTCACGGTGAAAAACTCTTGGCATCAGGCAGATTATTACGTCCAGCAATATGAATGGATGGATAGATGGATACATTTTGTTCCGTTAACTGATTTTCAACCAAATAGAAACATTAAAAACATCAGAACCGACTCCAGGATCGCTCCAGGTCACAAAAATCTGATCAAAGCTACAGTTTTTCTCTAAATATAAACCATTATATCTTTATTGAAGCCCGCATCCAGCAGGACGTGTTTTAGTGGATAACTGAAGTCATGCCGGAGCTGTAAACAGCTCATCCTTCCTTTAATCCTCTGCCCTAAACCATCTTTGCTTATTTCATTACATTCCAGCCTGATCTGTTGAAACTTGATTTAAGTCTTGAACAGGAATAACTCAGCCATGAAAAGGAGCTCGCTTTGATCCTGGATGTAAAAGACCCGACTCTGACAGTCAGACTTCCTCTCCTTTGACAGCGAGGTGTTTCCAGCGTAACGTCTCGCCTGTCGCTGGCTCTTTATTCCTGATGTGTTCAAATCATTTAAACCTGATCTCTGTGCTCAGACAGGAGACTGAAGCAAAGTGAATGCATTTATTAGGACATAGAAAATAACCTACAGATGCTAACAATAACACCATAATGGCCTTCACGTATGAAGTATATGCAAATGTACCGTTTAAAAAAAGGCTATATATATATATATATATATATATATATATATATATATATATATATATATATATATATACAATGCTGTGCTAAAGTATTTCTACCCCTTTGTCACATTTATATATATATATATATATATATATATATATATATATATATATATATATATATATACAATGCTGTGCTAAAGTATTTCTACCCCTTTGTCACATTTTCTCACGTTATGACCACAAACTTCAATGTTTTCTTCTGTATTTCATGTGATGGACCAACATAAAGTAGTACACAATTTATAAGCAGAAAGAAACGGATTCAAGGCTTTTGCTTATTTTAGTAAAAAAAAGAAGCAAAAAGGTTTATATCTAGTGCCATTGCTTGATAAAATTACTCTTTATTGCTTTTATAGCTGCAAAACTACAGAAACTGAGCACCCCCATCCTTTCTTCTGCACCAGCAGAATAAAAAGCATCCCCACAGCATGATGCCTCCAGCACCATTAGTGGGGACGTGTGTTCAGGACGATGTGCATTTAAAATTTTGCCAATCACACGGTGTAGACCGGACGGTTACATTCTGGTCTCATCCGACCAAAGCACCTTACTCTGTATCTTTGCTTTGTAACTTGTACCAAACAGTAAATGACACTTCTTAGTCATGACTCTCCAGTAAAGGCCAGATTTTTGGAGCGCATGACTTATAGTTGTCACATCAAGAGGTTCTCCCACCCGAGCTGTGGATCTTTGCAGCTCCTCCAGTTACAATGCACTTCTTGGCTCCTTGTGGGATTAATGCTCCCCTGGCCCAGACTTTCTGTTCAGGTGGGCGCCCATGTCTCGGTAGGGACATAATTAGTAACTTAACCCAGCTGACCCGTTAGGTGTGTGCTGTTTGGTCTCTAATGCTTTCATATGTATTCATTGGGATCTTAAACTACACACATATGGACTCTGTTTACTAATTAGACGACTTCTGAATGGGATTAATTGCACTATATTTAATTTTGGTGCATTAGAATAAAAGGGCACTAAATGCCAGACTAAGTTTTTTTAAAACATTTTTAAAATTATATAGAAAAAAAATTGATGTCCCATGTTTCCTCTTCAAACTGGCGTACTTATTGGTTTAGCACATATTAAAATACACTCTTTTGGTTGTAATGTGAAAAATGTGAAAAAGTTGAAAAGGTAAGAATACTTTTAGAAGACACCATCTATGCTAAGCTTTAATTAGACTAATGGAACAAAAAGAACAACATGATGAAAAAAGTAGCGTTTTACAAAGCTAAAAAGATTTTTACATCATTTTAGAAACCAGAGGAAGAGCTTCTGCTCTGAGAATATTTACACTGATTGACTTTAATGCAATTTGGTCATAGTGCAACAATCCAACATTGCAACCATCTGCTCAGTTTTTGTCCATTTTCTGTAACAACACCCACACGAGGACTAACAAGTGGTTAAAGACGCTTTAATGGCACTGTTGTTGCAGCTTCGTCATTTCTGAGGAGGCACCAGCTTGGTTTGAGTTTTCCGTCCCTCGTCCACATGTGTGCAGCACGTTTGGCCGCATTTACACCTGAGTAGGTATTCAGAAATCATCAACCATTAGAAAGACAGTTTCCCTTTCCATCGGTCCCTGATTGTTAGCATCCCTCAGGAGTTGTTGCATCAGCACCAGGAAAACGACCGTCCCACCATCTCAAAGAAAAGCTTGTTGGGCTTCCTGAAGTACCGGCAGAGCTTCTTTAAGGCCTGCGTGCTCAGCGGAGCGTGCGGTCTGCCTTTGGACTCGTCCAGGCACTTATCGTGTCCAGCAGACAGGAGGCAGTAGAAGCCCTTGGTGGTGTTGAAGTAAAAGTTGTTTGGGTTTATCCTGGGCGGCAGGTCCAGAAACCGCTCTGCCTTCCTCAGCTCCGGGAAGGGGTCCCGAATGAGAGCGTCGCCGTCCACCACATGGATCTGCTCCCTGGGGAAGACCTCCAGCCAGCGGGCCAGATGCAGATGGTAGAGACTCCTCTGCAGAGCCTTGTACCCGTGGTTGATGTGGCCCTTGTGGAGCAGGAGCTCCTCCAGCGGCTGGTAGGGCTTGTGCTGCGTCAGGCGGTTGTGAAGGACCTGGGTGTAGTCGGAGACCAGCCTCTCTGCCGGGTCCCTGACGATGAGCAACAACCGGACGGCGGGGTTCATGTCCCACACCCGAGCTGGAACCTGAGGAGCCGCAAAGTAGCCGGGGGTCTTCTCCACCGTCAGCTGGCCAGGGAGGGTGAGGGGCATCTGGGCTCGGTACCAGGCCAGGCCCCGGCGGAAGTGCTCCTCAACGTTGAAGTAGTGCACCTGTGAAAGATTTATAAAAGATGAGGATCAACAAACCGTTTTTATTCACCATGAGCTCTCTGGACACAGATATAAATCAATATTTGGGTCGATAAAGTGTCAAAAAGCAGACAAGTTCTGGAGACTCACATCCTGCATCTCATTAAAAAAATATCAAAAGCTTTCATCCGGTGACAAGTGCAGCTTGATTGGTTGCGGTTCTTGAATGATTGACGTCCTGAGTGACTGCCTCCATCTACCATCCCATCACGCAACCAAACTCGACTCCTGATGAAGCCCATTCAGCAAAATGAATGTTTACCTTTCAAAAGGCGGCCGGCATAAAACTATCTGGAGATTTAGTTTGGCTTTGACAGTTAAAATCCTCCCACAATAATTAAACCGCTTGACAATGGTCAAGGTTATTGTTTAGGAAAGTTTGAATGTGACTGTTTTGGCATGTGATACTTAAAAATGTTTACAGCTACTTTGGTTTGTGGGTAGTCCAGTGTATGAGTTTTACTTGAATATATCGTATATAAAGAGTAAAGCGTTTGTCAATACTTGACACTTGTCCCTATAAAGGTGCATTCACATTGAGCGTAAATGTAGCAGGCTGAGCAACACATTTCCATGGTAGCCCTGATACAGGTGCCTCACGGGAGCGACATGCTCCAAAGTGGCGCAAAGGGAGGCCATAGAAGCAATTCTAGCGACGCAAAACACAAAATTTTGGTGATTAAAGTGTAGCCAGAGCGACACGACATCTGCGAGGGATATGAAGCAACGGTTGCTGGAGTCGAAAAAGCTGAACCTTTGTGTCTTGTCGCGCCACGACAACCAATCAGGAACTGGATGTTGCTGTGACGTGGGATGAAGGACTGCAGCAGAGATTAAGTTTTCATTCAACGTTGGTGATGTGTGGTTGGCCTGAGTTGCATGACTCAACCAATCGTTACTACTGAGACAAGTCCAGAAAGTCCAGAAAGGATCAAGCCTGGAAAGAGTGAGTGAGGAGACAGGAGTGGCAGGAAGTAAAAGTTTCACTAGATGACGCCATTGTACTGCTGTATTTCTAGCTTGTCACCCATTGTGCAAACAGCCCGCGTTAATGTCAGGCGATCATTGTGGCGCCAATGTGAACGCACCTTTAGGGTTGTCAAAATACTGATACGCTGAAAAGTATCCATACTGAAACGCTGCATCCAGATACAATAATAAGTTGCCATGGTATCGATACCAAATATTTTAGCATATGAGGCAAACGAAGAAGTGAAACTCAAAGATCTGGACAAGCCTGTGAGCAGACGGTGCTTTAAAGTGGTGACAACCAAGTCAAGCAGCACAACAAACTTGGCCAAACATCTCAAGGACCGACATCCCGGCCTTCATGATCAATTCCGTTCATAATTGAATTTAATAAAGATATTACTGATTAGCGAGACCAGTGGTCCGCATTAATGTTGTGTGATTAGCTGTGGCTAGCATGCTACTAAGCAAGTGTGCAAAAGAGAAAAGTCACATAAAGTCTAGATGTGTTTCAGTTATTGGTGTGAAACTGTGGAATGAATTGAATGATGAATTTAAGTTATGTCCTTTCTTGGTGAACTTTAAAAGAGCTTTAAAATGTAAAATGATAAAATCTTACGCTGCTATGTAGATCTATATATGTACTATGTACTTGAATTTGAATTTGAAGAAATCCTGGTAGGTTGTAAGGTAAAAAAATAGGGTAGGCAAGAATAAGCTTTGCTTCGGCCTATTCCTTTTTTGGTAAACTGTGGGTTTGTCTATTGTTTTTTTTTCTTTTTTTCTTTTGCTGTTACTTGTGTTTAATGTGGACAATTTACCAAAATAAATAAAGTGATTGATTGATTGATTACATGTGGGCTATTGATTCAGCATTGATTTGCACACTTATTTAACTAGCATCTGTGATTCTGTTGAGAAAGCACGTTCCATGTTGAGATTGAAAAAGGTGAGTTTTTCATGATAATGAAATACTTTTTGTGCCTTTAATTATCAGTCTTTTTTCAGCCTTGTGGTATCGAAAATGGTAATAAATATAGAATATTATCCTGGGGATAGATACCGAGTTAGAAATGTTAGTATCATGAACAGACTTGTCCCTATACAAATAAATAAATTCAGTTTAAGTCAAAAGTGTACATGTTGAGCCAACAATAGGAGGCGGACTGACTGGTCTCTCAGTACCGGAGCGTGCTCACATTCCTACTGCTGTAGAAAACTCATATGGCCTTTAGGGCTGCTCTAATCCTACAGACAGCTGCTTTTAAGTTTTTTATAGATTTTACTTTAGGACCAGAGATGTGTACATTTTGCATGGCGTCGTTTCAGGTAAGTAATTAAGTAAATACAGTGAGCTATGGGCCTGTTCAAAAACACTGAAAGGGCTTTACCAATAATTTTAGATATGAATAAGACCCTCTTTGGCATCTGGTTACTGGAAAACGTGCCTGCCACAGTTTTTTATCACACTGGCCCTGAGGCTGGCCAAAACACACAGGAAAGGTCAAAATCTTGGACGAACTGTCTGTGATTTCTCTGTGCAATTTCTGGAAATGACGAACGCACTTAAAGATGACTAAAAATTGACATAGTTTACGTCATAAACCGCGCAGCAGCACACCGCTGTCAGTTTCGTCCTGATGGGACTGTTTTTACCTCCGCCTTCGCCACCTCCACGTCTGGGTGCAGGTTGAGCATCTCCAGCAGGGCTCTGGTGCCGCCTTTCCGTACGCCGATGATGATAGCTCCAGGCAGCCGCTGCTGGGTTGCATTGTAAGGAGATGATGATGATGATGATGATGATGATGATGATGAGGAGGAGGAGGAGGAGGAGGAGGAAGAAGACTGAGGAGGAGAGTGAAGAGGCGAAACGGACCCCCCGGTGCGCAGATCCCTTAAGCAAACAGAGAGCTGAGTCTGCAGCAGGAGAAGCACCAACAGCGCCAGCAGCACGGTCCACAGCATGGTGCCCAGCACACACACACACACACACACACACACACACACACACAGGTGGAGCGCCGGCTAGGAGCACACGCTCATTGAGCTCCCACGCAGTGCTTGTTATCCGTCAGCAGGGGGCCTCAGGAGGATGCTCCTCAATTTAACAACCTGAGACAGGAGAAAAATGCAAAGGTTAAAATCTGCCTTCGCTGCCTGGCTCTTTACAACCACCACACTGCTGAACATAGGCTTGTTTCATATTGCTTGTTCCCCCCCTGTTACACAGCCAAAATGCGTTAATTTTAAATGCAAATAAGTAATAAAAAAAAAGCAGCAGTGCTGAAACTTTCAGGTCAGAACTTTGGAGCCATGAATGTTTTAAATGAGGAGAGAAAGCATTTGGTCATTTATTGTCAATACTGAATCATAAAAAGTTTGCAGAGGAGTTTCTAAAACAAATGGATGCAACAAAGCTGCAACATTGCATGTAAGTTCAAGAAACTCAACATTTTCCCTGTTTTAACGCTGCTATTTCTGATGTATAATAATGCAGCTGCTCTTCATCCCCCAGCAGGATGCAGATGTTTGACCGGACCACTCCTGCCAAAGTGTCATCCACGGGTTTTCCTTTGAGTGGAGTATCGCCACCATTAGGATTATATGTGTGCAGTCACGGTGCAATTTTTTTTTATCTCTCATTCTGTAGCTCTGTACACATGAGCTCATTCAACTGTTTTATAGTCTCATCAGTCCACTTTAATGGAGCGTATTTATGAAAAGTTCGAGCTCAGGCTGTGGAGCCGGGATATGATTATGGCCAAAAGGCGTTAAAATATTAATCCATGTTGAAAACACAGAGAGAGGAGATGCCCTGAAGATGAATGAACCTGCTTGTGAGGTTCAGGGTCTCCCTCTGAGCCCGCTCTCAACCACTTTTATGAGAGGATGCAGCTGCAGATGAATGTAAAAAGACCGCAGTATCTGACGAGGAGTTTGTCTGGACACATTTTTAGTTCTAACAAAGCATATTTTTGCAAACGCATGAAAAGGTTTCTGCTTTTCTGTCACACATTGCTTTTTTTGAAGCTGTGAATCTAAAGTAGTCTTGTCTGATGCATGACACAGGCATCATTATCCTAACTCTGATCTACAGTTTTCCTCTATCCTTTATGTCATTTTACTTTGTTGATTGTTTAACAATGCATAACAGGAGACGCATCTGTGATTTCATTGTACGTCACATAATGACAATAAGACTGTTCTAATTCTAATCCTCTGAAACGAACAGCTGCTCAATTGAAGCCTTCTGCGGGAAAAGCTGCAGTTTTAAAGTATTTTATTGAATAATTGCGACCCCTATCTGCAATACAGAAACCATGATATGTGAGCAATCAAATATCAGGGGAAAATTTCTTGCAGCGGCAGCAAACTTAAGCGGTACATAGATTCTGACTAGAGGAAATCAGTTTAAAGTCTTCACCACATAGGGATGTTCATCTAGTTAGGTTTACTCAACTCCTGATTGTTTTTTCTGGAAAGAAAAGGTCTATAAACTATGAAAGAAAGGCATTTACAGGGTTGTTCATAGACAGGTGAGAAAACTGAGAAGAGGATTTCATCAGGAACCTCTAAAAATCAGCATAGATACCGGATCCAGAATAAAGGATTAAATTTACAAGAAGCAGATGGTACAAGTGGCGGCATCACGAGTGGTGTGATCTGTGGTTTTGAATAAGATCACGAGTTATATTTACAAAAGGCTGCTTGATCACACATCAGCTCCAACTTTAGGCCACTGTGACGTCTGTAAGCTTCACATGGCAGAGCGGCTGCATGATAAGTTAATGGGCCTCATGCAACAGAAAATGCAGCTCGGTTTAAACTCCTGTAAGTGCAGGTAACGCTGTCTGTAGCATGTCGGTGTATGCTGTGTCGCTACTGTTGGACGCTCTGGAAACTGCCAGATGGCTTTAACGATTGGAAAAATAAATCCCCTCTAGAGCTCAACCCGGACACGTCTGCTTCTTTCAAACTGGATTACACCCATCAGCGATCTGCATGTGCTCCAAACTGCAACCACATCATCACCATCACCAGATGGGATAAAAGAGCAGAAACCAGAAGATTACTGCAACAAACAACGTTGAACCATTAATGTTAGATTCATTTATTTTTTAAACCCAACTGTGAGAGAAGCATCTGGGTTTCTGATTCTGTTCAGTTCAGAGCCACGTAGTTTATCTTGTAATTTATTACCAATGCAAATTAAAAAGGTTATGGCTACAACCTTTTCATTGAGACGCTTAACTTTAAATAAAAAAATAATACATCCAGTTAACGTCTAGAGAGCTGCAGAATAAAAGTATTTTACTGAAAAATAAATATATAGCATATACATGATTCTTTTCTACATTTGGACAGGTCCCAAATATATAAATTATTTTCCTGTGGTTATGACGCCAACGTTGACACGCAGGGATTCTGCATCAATGCGAATAGTAGGTTGAAGTCACGTGAGACAGAGCTCAGGTGTTGCCAGATCACAGTAGCGCCATGATAGCGTTGAGAAATCGCTTCTCCTTGGCGTTTACATTTCTCACATTCAAGCAGACCAAAAAGAAACAAAAATCATCGGTCATGTCTTTGAGCCTTGGTGCCGACTTATGGAAGGAAAGGGGCTCAGAAGGAGGTTGCAGCTTTCCTTCTGGACAGGTAAGTTAAATGTTGGCTAATGCTAACCATGCTAATACCTCTGGCATTTGGCCGTGTGTGCCGACTAATGGCTGGGGAGAGTTAAACGTGTTGCTATAAGTTTTTGTATATTACAGTTTTACTTTGCTTGGGCTACTAGGTGAGGTGCAGCGCCCGCTGATTGTGATATAGCAATCGGAAGGTTTTTGGAACGCTTGGTTTTCCAGTCACAAAAACATTTGGATGTCCTTTTAGCCCTGCAAAAATTTTATTTTTCATAAACGGTTACCTTTAAATAGTTCAGTTACATTACCCTGATAAACTATTTCGTCTGCTTAACCTGTGCATTAATTTAAATGCTTATAAAAATGAACATATAATTAATTTTTAACTGTATACAACAATAAGGGCAAAAAAACAAGATACTATGAAGCCATGTAAAAATCTGTAAATGTCTTGTGACAACAAATATACCAACATGACAGTACCAAAAATGTCCCATAAATCTTTAAAACACTTTTTCAGTTTTACAAAGATGTTTTCTCTTTCTTGATGTAATGTCAGTGTTTTTTGAGTGGCTCAGCCAAAGTTTCCGGACTTGAATTTGGTTAACAAATGTGTAGAGGAAGAAGGTAAGGGTTAAAATGACAAACTTTGTCATTTTGTATGTACAGAGTGCATACAAAACAAAATTTTGTTGCATACAGCTTACGACAATGCAATGAGATTACAATTGAAATAAGAGAACATTACAATATAAAGTGCAGCAGTGATTAGAATGTAACAGTGCAGGAGAAAAAAAAAGTATTTTTAAAAAAGTGCGCAGAAGAATGTTTAACAATGTTTGTACTGCAAGAAAATAATGGTGCAAAAAGGCATTAATTTGAAAAGTTCAATGTTGGCAGTACAAAATATTAATGGTGCAAAAATGCAGTAAACGTTCAAGAGCCTATCCTGTCTCAAATACTTGGAGCTCATCACCAGGCATCAATCATCAAAATACCAGTGGAAACACAGCAGGTATGATAAGGTTTTGATTGCTGTAATGAAAGAAGGATATAAATACTTGGGCCCAGTGGCTCTCAGCGGTTAGTAGGACTGCTGCCTTGCTGCAGAAGGTCTCAGGTTTAGCCGGGGCGTGTTCTCCCTGCGCATCCTTAATGTCAGATTCATAGGTTCCCCTTCTTCACGTTTGCATGAGACATCTCTCAGCTTTAAACTTTTGCACACTTTAAAATGCAGTTTGCTGCAGGTGAAATCTCACAGTCTGCTCATGACACATCCATACGCTGCTAATAATTGAAAAGTTTAAAGACATTTCCTGTGGGTTTTGTTTAGTGAACTCCTAAATCCTTCCTTCCTGTCGCTGCTGTTATTATTGTTCCTGCTGTTACCGTACCAGAGCTGCTTTGACGCGACTGAGTTATTAATTAGTGCAACAATGTTCTGGTTCAGAGGAGAGACCCTGTCTCACATTTTTCCTGTAGCGAAGCACTAATTGCACCATCAGGGAGCATCACCGCAGGGTTAGACCTTCTGTGTTATCCCCGACCTGGCGACACTGGCGTCATCCGTCCAGCCTGCACCGTCGCACTGAGGGTTCAAATGGGAACTTCAACGTACATCAGTGCCAGGGGTTTTAGGGTGTTGATGTGGATGTTTTGGTTAAAGAAAAACAAAATGCAAAAGATGTTTGGCCACAGGATGTTCTTTTCCTCATTATAAAAACATTTCCTTCCATTTTCCACTTTATGATGTGGGGAAAATCCACAATAATAATGTTTATTGTCAGATGAACTACTAAAAAAAACCCATTTGCTTTTCTTTTGGGTTAGTGTTCTGTTAAGACATGTACTTTATATCTGTATTCCTCTTCTTTAATAAACTGTGCTAGAATAAGACATTTAGCAAATTATAGATTCATACTTTCAAATTGAACTGATGTGAATAAAGCAATTATAATCCTGAACAAAGCGGAGGTCTGTGAAGGGAAAAAATGAAGCAAAAAACAACTGAACTTTAATTCTAATGACTGGAATGGCACTTAGAAATGTAACATGAAGCGAACGCAGCATCAGTAGTGCAAACTAAGCAGAGCTGAGGCTGAACGGGACTTTAATGGCGTGAACTCGTTTGTTCTTCCTCAGGAAGCTGATCTGCTCCTTTATTCATCACTTTAATTGAGTATTTGGGTTTAGTTTTTGAGCCTTGGTCAGTTAAATTATGGCTCAGCTGAGGTCAGCAAATTGTCATGATTTGTGTTTTGTTATGGTTTATGTTAATTATTTGATTAATTAGTTCACTCTCCTGCCTTAAGTTCAGTTTCTGTTTTGGTTTTTTTCTTGTTTGGTTTCTATTATAGCTTGTGTTCTGTTTAGCCTTAGGTTTAGGTTCTGTATCAGTTTTGGAACAGTTTGGGTTTTATTGTGGTTTAATTTTGTTTTATGTTATCAGTTTTTCTGGCCTGCTCCCATCACCTCTGTCACCAGCCTTAATTCAGTTCACCTGCCAGCATTCTTTCACCTCTTAGTCACCATCCTGTCACGCCCCTTCTCCAGTCACCATCCTATCAGCTTCAGTTTTCTTCCAGTCACTTCCCTTCCCCTGATTAGCTCCACCCATGCCAGTAATTAGTTTCACTCCATTCACCTGCTCACTCCCCTGCTTATACCTGCCTCTGCCCCCTGCAATCGGCCACATGCCCATGGGTGAGTTTTGTCCAGCAGTTCCTGTTCCCTGTTATATGTTTCTCCTGCTTGATCTGACTACCTGCCTTTTCCCCCCTTGGACTGTTTATTTACCACTAGTCTTGTTTTTGTCTTACTTTTCATTTTTGCCTGCCTGTTTTTCTTGGTTCCTGCTCACACTTGTGTTTGGAAATAAACTTTCTTAAAAACCGTACCTCTTGTCCGGCTGAATACTGAGTCCCTCTGTCCCCGATCATGACACAAATATTGTTATCCAGTAATGAATTTTCTGCCCTCTCTTTTCCCAGGTGTTGTCCAGGTCAAGTTTATTTGTGTAGCGCACATCAGCAGCGAGGCGGTTCAAACAGAGCAGAACCAACAGCACTTTTTTTAATAGTAGGAAGTAATGGGTTTCATCTTTGCTGCATCAGCTCCAAACTATTTGTTGCGGATTTATTGTGCGTCTTAATACTTTCATGGGAAGATGAATGCAAACTGCTTAATAGCTTTAACCAACCGTTAAATTTTATTGCTGCTTTTACCGAAGCACTTGACCAGGAAGCTGTCATTTGATTGTCCTGCTCTGAAAATTGATCTCATAGATGTGGTGATGCTAAAAAAAGGATCCTGGATCAATGCGTGCAATGGTCCACTTCCTGGTCAAAGGGGTTGAACATCTTAACCTGCTATTGTGATTAACAACAGGGAATGCAGATGTCACACTGCAGTGCATTCTGGGTACCTGGCAAACATTTGGCAGGTACGCTCAAAGGTGTACCTGCCCTGATGCAAAAAAAAAGAAAAATGGAGGGAAAACCTGAAATGAACAGTTATATTCACCAGGAGAGAGTCTGTTATCAAGACACAACGAGACTTTTGATTGGTTTGGACAAAAAGAAACTCATTTTTTTCTTCTTTTTCTTTACTGTTATCAATAGAACCTGTCTGTTTTGGGTTTAAATTTCTAACAAAGCTAAACAGGTATATTTGCCTTTTTATATCTTTTTCCCCTCTGATGACATATTACAAGCCTGTCTTAATTACAACACAAATAATTCACGGAGAGCAAACTAGTTTATTTGCCATCATTTTAACAGACTGAAAGTCCAGCTTTGATTTCTGTGAGCTCTTATCATACTAGGAACTGCAGGAGCAAACTGCAGACACTGGTGGGAACCCAGCGACCAGGACAGGCCCGGCGCCACGAGGCCGTTGCTCCCTCAAATGAAACACACCGGCCCCTCAAAAATAAAAACTATAGATATATTAAAAATAATTCAATTAATGTTTAAAAATCAGAAATACAGCATTTTCTACCACTTCTAACATTGTATGTGAAAAACCCAACATTCTCAAACAAATATATGTAAACATGCAGGCTACATGCTCCCGCTGATCGTTTACGGCGTTTTTTTGATGTATGTAATCATTGTCGCCAAGTCCGCTTATTATAAGCAACTTTGGGCATGTTTTTTTCTAAAGTTGCTTGTCAATTCTGTCAGTCACATGTTGCTGTTTTTTGGGCTTGTTTGAGAAAGTGAAGTCGCTTATTTGGGCTTTAAAACAAGTGATGATAAAAGACGAGTTATAAAGAGAACAGCTTTCACTGCTGCGCTACACACACCGAGTATAACCGGCTGAAATATCCCTCCATGTCTCCGTGATCACAAACCCATAGACAAAATATACTAGACGCCTCATTACGTTCTGGAGCGCATCCTGCGTCGCCGCCATATTGGACGGGTCTTTTCTACTCGAGGCTGACCTAGGAGCTGATGGGAGTAATTGCAGAGGGAGCAATGTTGCCCGTATTTTATGCAGTTTGCAATAACTGGTGATAACTGCTGAAAGTAGATCACGCGGTGCAGATCACCATTTTGGGCTGAGATTGGTTCTGGAGATGAGTTTTTACGCGCTGCTAACATTGCAGAAACCCAAACCATAAACCACAATTTAAGGGCTATTAATTTGTTGTCTCTTGTATTTGACAAACTAAGGCTGAATCACGTTGCCAAATGAAGGACCCTGGAGTTACCGCTGCTTTTGGCCTTGTTTTTATAGCGCTGGCTGCTTGTTTGTCTCACAATATCTGGCAACACTGTATGCAGTCAGCTACCCAAATTCCTGAAAAAGCCAACTGTGGCTGCATAGCATAAACGAGAAAAACTCAAGAGACTGTTGGACACATTGAGACCGTTTCTGTCATTCTCTTGTGGAATTTCTGCATAAGATTGGCACTTGGAAAACAAGTAATGTGAAAATCGTAGCTGTCGTACTTCATGAAGCTGTTTCAGGGCCGACATTCAGACTTCTGGCCTTTGGGACGCACAAGCTTTCAGAATCGGAACTGACGTTTCCCACATATAAAATGCTCCGAGCTGAAAACACCAACCTCATCCCTGCAGTTCAGCTCATCAAAAGCACATCTGAGGTGTGAAGAGGAGTTTCTAAAACGTTGGTCCGCCAGTGTGGCCGACGCTGGCACTATGTTTCCCCCCAAAAGACAGCGGCAGGAACATGAGTCGCTGCAGCACTGTGCGGTGGAGGGACACTCGGCCGTCACAAACAGGATACCAAACAGGATGCAAGGAGGCTGTTTTATCAGGATGAGGGTCTGTGGTCTTGGAGAGATGGCCGTGCATTTCAATGCACAGAAACACAAGTAGGCTGCATGGAAGCTTGGGAACTTAAACCCTGAAAAAAATAAACCATTACTGCACCTAAGAAAGATCGAAATGAATGAGACTGCGTTTACCGTTGTATGTCAGTTCTTTGGAAGTTGGTGTGCCATTCAGGGTGCTGAACCCAGGGGCGTAACTGATGGGGGGTACCAGGGGGACATATCCCCACACCACGAATATGTTCCCTCTGTCCACCTAACTTTTCTTTCCCCAGACGCTACGACCGCTTTATCCGTCATTTACATGTTTTAAACAGATCATAGGAGAACTCTGCTAACACCATGGATCACAGACCATCACACTGTGTGTGTGTGTGTGTGTGTGTGTGTGTGTGTGTGTGTGTGTGTGTGTGTGTGTGTGTGTGTTTTAATGTCAGGATGTTCAGCAAACCTTCCAGAGCCGGCAAAGGGCAGAAAACTTCTTTTTCCAAATAAACCCTGAATGTTGAGTAATGCTGTCTCAGATAACTTTAGCTAAACGACGACAATACATGGCAGTATGTCATGTTTAGAGAGTTAGGTAAGGAGAGGCTACAATTTACTAAGTAAGATTTATTTATCTGCAAGGGGAAATCAAGCAGGTATCAGGACAGTGTTTTTACAGATATTTCAGAATAACTCTCATTATCACTGAAATATTTTAACCTGTATTGTAGTAGTTAGCCCAGGGAGAAGGCCTTGTGTCAGGGAAGAGACAGAGCAGGGGTGGACCATTGATTTGTTAAATATTTCTTTTAAGATATTATTTGACTTTTGCCTTATTTGTGGTCTGAAAGGAAGCAGGAATATGTGATGCCATTTTTCTTTATCTTGATTAATTTTGCATATCTGTTACATTCGACTAAAAAGGGGGATTTGTTTACCGTTGTGTCACTCTCTATGTGCATTCCAATAAAATAAATTATGTTTGCTATTATCCTGTTACCTTGTCACACCCATTCCATATGAAGGGATAAGTAATAGTTTTCTTTTAGGAATGTTTTTTGTAAACCAAGTATCTCATGTTAATAGTTTTAATTTGGCATCTAATGATCTGCCTACTTGCCCTGTAGACGTCAGAGGGTTGTTTTGTCAACTCAACTACAGTTTGGCAGCTAAAACCTTAGATTTATGTCAATTTAAAGAACTAAAGTTGGTCCCTCGGTGCTGCACTGTGGCTGCTGGTGATGATGTGGATCCTCAGTCACTAAGGAGAGGTGCCATTGAAAGAGAGAATGATAACTCACTCAACAGACCTCTGACGAAATATGCCCCCCTCTCTTCTGAGATGATGGTTACACCCACCAGCTGTTGGGCAACTTATTTCAGCATATTCCACTGTTTTGGATGCCATGCCTTTGGTCCAAGCAGCATTAAAAGATGCCCTGACATTTGGGGCCGTCACAGCTTCGTGTAAAAACAGCTATTCCACACTGAGGAACATTTATTTCGAGCACAGACGCACGGTGCTACAAAAGGCGAAAAGCAAACCTGAGGAGACTGGCTTATGAGAAGGACCTAAGACGAAAGTTTAAAGTGGAGTAGAAGGATCTTCTCCTGAGGAGATTTAACTCATCAGCCACAGGAAGACTGCAACTTTAATAATAGTCCATGCATTTGTTACCTCAAGGCTGGACTATTGTAATGAACTGGTGAGTAGCTATTCATAAGGACCTTTAAAATAAACAAATGCCCGTAAGCCATCCAACATTTAAAACAGCAATCAAGTTCACTTTTTAACAAGTTGTTTTAATTTGCTTTTACTAGTTTTTGCTAAACTAGTCCATGCATTTGTTACTTCAAGGCTGGACTATTGTAATTCTTTACTATCAGGAAGTCCACAAAATGCAGTTCAAAGCCTTCAGCTGATTCAAAATGCTGCAGCAAGAGTTCTGATGAAAATCAACCAGAGGGATCATATTTCTCCTGTTTTAGCTTCCCTTCATTGGCTTCCTGTTAAATCAAGAATAGAATTTAAAATTCTTCTTCTAACGTATAAAGCCCTTAATAATCAAACTCCATCATATATCAGAGCTCTGATTACCCCGTATGTTCCTAACAGAGCACTTCGCTCTCAGACTGCAGGTCTGCTGGTGGTTCCTAGAGTCTCTAAAAGTAGAATGGGAGGCAGATCCTTTAGCTATCAGGCTCCTCTCCTGTGGAACCAACTCCCAGTTTTGGTCCGTGAGGCAGACACCCCGTCTACTTTTAAGACTAATCTTAAAACTTTCCTTTGTGACAAAGCTTCTAGTCAGAGTGGCTCATGTTACCCTGAGCTACCTCTATAGTTATGCTGCTATAGGCTTAGGCTGCTGGAGGACATCAGGGTCTAATTCTCTCTCTCTGCTGAGTTCTACTGTTCTCCAACATTGCTTGTTGTTATTTCATGTTTTGTTCTGTGTAAAAAAATCTTCATAGAAGGTACACCTGGTCTGGCGTTCTGTTAACTGTGACATCATCCAGAGAAGACGACTCACCCGCTACTACCATCTAATGTAGAACAGATTACTAGATCAATGTGTGCTTCTGTGCTTTTTTATCTCTCTTGTTGTGTCTCTGTTCTGTCTTCTGTAACCCCAGTCGGTCGAGGCAGATGACCGTTCATACTGAGCCTGGTTCTGGTTCTGCCGGAGGTTTTTCCTTCCCGTTAATGGGGAGTTTTTCTTCCCACTGTCGCTTCATGCTTGCTCAGTATGAGGGATTGCTGCAAAGCCATGTACAATGCAGATGACTCTTCCTGTGGCTCTACGGTTCCCCAGGAGTGAATGCTGCTTGTCGGGACTTTGATGCAATCAACTGGTTTCCTTATATAGGACATTTTTGACCAATCTGTATAATATGATTGATTTGACTTTGTAAAGTGCCTTGAGATGACATGTTTCATGAATTGGCGCTATATAAATAAAGTTGAATTGAACTGGATTAAGGTGGAATTTAAAAAGAAGTGAAAAATGTTCTAATCAAAAAGTTTATTCAGGACCATGTTTGTGTTATTTGATTCTAGCCTACATATCAGCAGATATATAATTACAGTTTTATTGGTAACTGATGCTGCATGAACGCGCAGTTATTTCAGATAACTCAATCCAGCGATACTAATCAAAAACAACAGGTGTGTTTGAAGAACCCAGTTAGCCGGATCAGGATTAACCAGATCTTGGATGTGTCATTTGATCTCGGATGTTTTAAGCAACGTACCCTGGAGGTAAGTCCATTATTAAATCAGCTTAGTATTATCTTAAAACCAAACCCAGATTAAAGTGTTTGATGCCAAAACAAGAATTAGAAATTGATGCATGCCTTGTTTTCAGTAGGTTAAATTACTGCAACTTTACTTTACTGCTCCCTGTAATAGTAATAATAATAATAAAAAAATCAATCAGGCAGCTGCAGGACATTCAAAATGCCGCTGCTAGAGTCCAGACAAACATCAGGAAAACGGATCATATCATATCAGGTTATTAAATCACTGAACTGAATCACTGAATCCCTGCTTATCAAAGGATGGATGTTAAAATGCTGCTGCCAGTCTATAAAGCTCTAAAGGGGCTTGGGCCAAATTCTATTTCTGAGTGGCTTGTCCAGTATAAACCATGTAGATCCCTCAGGTCTTCAGAAACATGTTTTTGTTATTTTACCCGGGACCAGAACCAAAGGAGGCTCCTGAGCTCTGAAACAAACTCCCTGAAAACACAATGTGTGAAGAAACTGTTGCTTTAAATCAGGACCAAATACATTTTTATTCACTGCTGCTTTTGATTACTGTGTGAAATATTCGTTTCTTTTCTGCATATTATTATTTGTATTTTCGTTTTGTTGCCTGCAACGTTTTAATGCTCCTGCGTTGGTATTCTCCTGCTGCCTTGCTCATGGATCGCTCATGAATGCTGTTATTTAAATAAACTTTCCTCGCTGCTGGTATGACGTTTGCACCATGCTTCAAATTCTTGTCAACCAAGCATGTGCATCCAGCGTGCAAAGGCCTAATGCAGAAGCACTGACTGCTGTCATCGTCGACACAACATGGACCACCCAGAACCTCGGTTCACCGCCGTAATCCTGCAGCGGAGGCTTTGTGAAGGCTCAGTGTTGCGCAAGAACGTGTGAAAGTGAGTCCATTTATGGGTTCAGTTAGGAGACTTTTGTTTGGAAACCATTGAACATAACTTAAACTCCAGCTGAGAGACGCTTTCCCCGGAGTCATAAGACCGCACCGTGTTTGAAAGGGAACTTTCTGTCGATTGTGTAACTTTTATGGCAACGTTTAGCTTTTTTATGCAGTTGCAACATTTTCCCTCGGTCTTCCTTTAGACACGTTTATCTATCCTTTGTGGGCACCTGTCATTTATAGTATATATATTTATAGTATATATATATATATATATATATATATATATATATATATATATATATATATATATAAACTCGACAAAATAAACCGAAGATTCATCCCTGAATCATTAAAGCTGATACTGTTACTGTGCAGAGCCTGCAGCAGGCAGGGAGTGAGTCTTGCTGAGGGTTTACACCATTTCTTAATCTATTAATATTTAACCAAGAAACCGGTGCATTTTAATAAGCTAGAATATCATTTAGAAGTTAACTTACTTCAGTTACTAACATTTCAAAAAGTCAAAATTGCTTGGATCCTGCACCCTTTTGTCAGCATACTTCGTCTTCAGTGATCTGCTGTGCCCCCCCCCATCAGTGACTCTGGGCTGGACAACTGTTAGGTCAGTAGACCACCCAAATATTGAGAGGACAATAACCTCACATTTCTGTGATAGCAATAATCTTCATAGGCCTTATGTTATACTCACTTTTTTAAAGAAAGGGTTTTGAACAGAAATATAAGCTTTAAATCTGTCACTCTGTGCCATAAATGTACAAATTACTCCTTTTTAAATTCTACTTTTAAATATATCAACTCTTGGATGATATTTTAATGCATGGAGATGCTCCTGTACTGTAATAAATTTATTTAAAGGGATATTTTTGAGATTAAATCTATTTTAAACATCTTGTAAGGGAGTGAGCGGTTCGTGTGTCAGCAGCTCAGACAAAGACAGACGCCTTTAGGGAGCTTGGTGTGTGTGCCCGCTGCATGGAGAGACACTTGTCTCGTGTTAAGTTGCTGCGTGAATCCCTTGTGACTTCTCTGTAAAATGGAAAATCCCCCTGCCTTTACTCCACCGCTCTTTCTGACCTTTTCCCTCCGTCGCTCATCGCTCACACCCTTCTGCTTCTTCCCCGTTGCAGATTTAGTCTCCCCCTGAACTGTTTTGGATGGTGCCCTGTTTATGCGGAGCCGCTAACAAACCCCAGCGCCATGCTAATGGAGGATGCCCTGCAGCATCCTCTTAGCTGCTCATTAATAAAACACAAGCAGCACCTTCCTGGCCTGAAATATTTTTTGACTGAATGAACTTTTAATCTTGACAAACACGAAAGGAGACAAGAGTCGAATACAGAAAGGAGGAACGGCTCTATGCACACGTCAAACCCAGACAGACAGCGAGTGCTGATTGGCCCTTGATGCTCAGCAAAAAAAAATAAGGTTAATGTTTGACCCAAATACAACCGCATCGCAGTTACACCGAAGACAGGGAAGCACAGTGGCTGTGAAAAATGAGGATGATTTCACCTGATAATAAACCTTTTCACCTTAAAATGCAATATAGTTTTCACATGTAAAGACATATCATGTTTACACAATGCATCTTTTACTATTGAACAGATTTTAATCAGCTGGGAATCCCACCACTAGTCATTAAGAAGACATTAAAAATGATTTTGTTTTAAATGGGAGCAAAAGATACGCATTTATTTCAAATTGCTGTCTCTCTTGGAGGTAAATCATGTGGTACAACATGATAAAAAAATCCTTTTCATTTATCCAGACAGGCCAGGGTTCCAGCTGTATAATTTAGATGCGTTATATTGAACAGTTATTCATTTGGACGCTAAATAAGCTGTTGTTCTGTAAATTATATGGGTCTGTTCATCTGCGCTGCTTCAAATATAAACTGTTGAATTAATCAGACGGGTATCTGGAGACGTTGAAGGCCATATAGCAGGTTGTCCAAACTTTTAGCTTAACTTTAATCTTTTTACATGTGTAGATTTTTATTTATTAAATAAAAATGCTAATTTAATTTCATTATGAGTTTAAAAATTGCTTTACTTATTTAGGAATATAAAAAGCATCTCAGACTTTTTGCCTCACCAAAAGGCAGAAAGTTTCTGGTATTTTTGGGTCAACTGTTCTAAGATACTCTTAGCATTGGAAACAGGGTCTGGGTCACTTTTTCTCTAGAAACGCTCCCTGCATCTTGTCACCTGCCTGTGCTTGTCAGTCCGATTTGTGCTATTCTTAAAGTGGAGTCGAGAGCTGCAGAAATCCCACTGAGGGCCACAAATGGCCCCAGGGCTGCACTTTGGACCCCCTGCCATACAGTGTTGTTGTCATATTGAGGTAGAAACCTGCGTTCCTCCTTTGTCAGGCCGCATCACTTCCTGGTCCAGTATAGCTACTGGTCCTTCCTTTTTACAGGTCTGAAACCTCTCCTTGTCTCGCGTACTTTGCCTTCAGCTCCTTCTCCAATCTTTTTATTAACTCTGCCGTCTCAAACCTATAGGCTACATCATAAAAACCAGTAAACCCTTTTCTCCAATCCCACCTGGACTCTCCTTCTTCCCCCTCTCTCTGTCTCTCTTTCTCGACCACTGCCTGTTGCTTTGAATAGCTGAGCCAAGGTACAGAACAGGATTCACATTTCACCTGTCTGCTCCTTCACAGATATACCTGGGTAGGCAGGTTCTGACTTGTTTCCACTGACTTTGACTCTTTTTCTCTCTAGACAAGGGGTCACCAACCTTTTTGACACGGAGAGCAACTTCATCGGCGTTGTGTCATCTGAAGGATTACCTGCACTGACCTTTAAATTAGAAGAGTCAGAGTTCATCTTAACTTCATGTAAAATAAACATATTTTTCATGCTTTGTTATAGATATTGTCATGTTTAAATCTATATAAATGCAAAAGTGAATAAACAGGAAGAGTGACGGAATAAAGTAAAATTTTAGGTGCAGCTCACTGGCGTGTCGTGCCATTTTTAGAACAGGCTCGTTGGCGCCACATGTGGTCCTCAGGGGTGGGGGTGGGGGGGGGGTTGGGCTACTATGTTGGTGACCCCCACTCTAGAGGATACCTCTGCTTCTCCAGGCTCTCCTCCACCTCTGTTAAGCTCCTCCGGGTTAATTAGTCTCCCCGCTCGGCCTTTGTTCTCAGCTGCTGCACATCCCTTGACAGACACCTGTTTTCCGTGTCATTACCCACACCTGCCTCAGTATGTAGGCTCACCTGCTGGTGAAGTTCTGTTCCCTGTTGCTCCGTTAACCTGTTTTCTTTGTACCAACATTGTTCTGTTTGTTATTCACATTAAAGTTTTATTACCTGCTCTACGTTTGGGTCCTTCCTAAAACAGAATCATGACTGTAAAACAAAAAGGCAGAATTCTGACTTTAGTCTCGGACTTCTTACTTTTTTCTCAGAATTCTGAGAAAAAGTCAGGATTGAATAGACTTTTTTTTTTTTTTGAATGGCCCTAATCCTCTTCCGTACTTCAGTAGCATCAAAAGAAAGAAAAAAAAAGTCCCTCGGGTCAAACAGTCTGACATTGGTAGATTTCCAGAAACTTTGCCTGTCTTTCTTTTCCCCATATGAGCTGCAGGTTCGGCCCCTTCAGCTCTGCTCAATGAGCCTCACATGAGTCATAGCGAGTCCCCGTCTTTAGCTTCTAGTGATTCACATTAGGCAGCGTTGAATGAGAGGACAAACAACAACAATGCCAAGGCTGTTAATGATGCATGAACCCTCCTTAATGGCAAACATGCAAACTTGGAAAGAAGATGGAGGGAAAACAAAAAAAAGAGGAGGAAGGTTGGAGTTTAATTATCTGTGAAAGGCAGATGCTGCCATCTGCTTTTTGGGACGAGTTGTGTCTTTTTGTGTCTGCCTCCTGTGTTTGTGCGAATGTGGGCGCAGAGCCTCAGACAGCATGTGATTGCCTGCGATCCAACCTCTCGGAAATATCTTTTTACTGAGCGGTGGTATTTGGGGGGGGGGGATTATCCTGTACAAAGAGACAGGGTGGTGGGGAAGGAGGAGACTGGGTGGAGGTGCAGTGTGTACGTATGGCAGCAAGGAGATTGCTCCTGGTAGGGGGTTTCATGGCAGACCGCTTTGGGCTGCCAAGCCTGTAGCATCACAAAGGCTGAAAAAGTGTGATAAAACTGTCTCTCATCATCCCTTTTCATTCAGCCATCCTCCATCCAGTTCTTTACTCTGTTTACGTTTCCCCCCCGACCATTTATACATCCTTACCTCCAAACTTCCATCACAGCCACCATTTCTCACACTCCCCTGTTTCCTCTCAGCCAATCACCAATGCTGATTGCAGCAAACACACTCGGAGATGATTGCCTCTCCGACTAACAAAGGAAATGTAACGAGGCTGCCCCTATTTCCCTTCCTGTTCCCATTACCCGCCTGGAGAGGAGATGGCCGACACTCGGAGGGGAGTCTGTAATCAAAATAGATGGAGCCATCAGAGAAAGAGACGTGAATCGGTCATGCTTCCAGAACGGGACAACCGCTGGCGCTCTCTGCTGCGTTATCCCCTTTGAAAAAAAAAAAGAGACAATAAACAGCAGGAATCAGAAAGGTTTGGGACTTATGAATATAGAAAAGGTCTCCAAACCATCTTCAAGTCCATCTTTGTCCTTTTGCCTTCAGAAGATGCCACTTAATTCATTTTTCCCCCTTTACTATAAAAAGAAAACCTTTCCCTCTCACGGGTCTTTCAGAGTTCACCAGAAAGATGAAAGAAACATGAGCGAGAAATAAAAAGATTTCTGAGTTTTTTCGCAAAAAAAAAAAGATAAAAAACAATTGAAGTGAAGTAGTTCAGCCTCTTCAGGGTACTTTGTCATTGTGAGTGAAGAGTTCAATGCTCCCTAAACCGACAACTAAAGCTGTGTGCATGAGATAGAGATCTGATTCTTCTTGGAAGACATTTAGAAATTAAAGATATAGTGAATAAGGCAGAAAGAAGTGCAGACAGAGTTGACACTGAAGGCTTGGACATTATTTGTCTTTACTTTTTTAAAAGTTTATCTCTGCTGCACAAGCTCATAATAACATAGAAAGTACTCCTGGATCAATGTGAGCTTCTGTGCTTTCTGTGTCTCTGCTCTGTCTTCTCTAACATAGAAAGTACTCCTGGGTCAATGTGAGCTTCTCTCCTTTCTGTGTCTCTGCTCTGTCTTCCCTGACATAGAAAGTACTCCTGGGTCAATGTGAGCTTCTGTGCTTTCTGTGTCTCTGCTCTGTCTTCTCTAACATAGAAAGTACTCCTGGGTCAATGTGAGCTTCTCTCCTTTCTGTGTCTCTGCTCTGTCTTCCCTGACATAGAAAGTACTCCTGGGTCAATGTGAGCTTCTGTGCTTTCTGTGTCTCTGCTCTGTCTTCTCTGACATAGAAAGTACTCCTGGGTCAATGTGAGCTTCTGTGCTTTCTGTGTCTCTGCTTTGTCTTCTCTAACATAGAAAGTACTCCTGGGTCAATGTGAGCTTCTGTGCTTTCTGTGTCTCTGCTCTGTCTTCTCTAACATAGAAAGTACTCCTGGGTCAATGTGAGCTTCTGAGCTTTCTGTGTCTCTGCTCTGTCTTCTCTAACATAGAAAGTACTCCTAGGTCAATATGAGCTTCTGTGCTTTCTGTGTCTCTGCTCTGTCTTCTCTACCATAGAAAGTACTCCTGGGTCAATGTGAGCTTCTGTGCTTTCTGTGTCTCTGCTCTGTCTTCTCTAACATAGAAAGTACTCCTGGGTCAATGTGAGCTTCTGTGCTTTCTGTGTCTCTGCTCTGTCTTCTCTACCATAGAAAGTACTCCTGGGTCAATGTGAGCTTCTGTGCTTTCTGTGTCTCTGCTCTGTCTTCTCTACCATAGAAAGTACTCCTAGTCAATGTGAGCTTCTGTGTCTCTGCTCTGTCTTCTTTAACATAGAAAGTACTCCTGGGTCAATGTGAGCTTCTGTGCTTTCTGTGTCTCTGCTCTGTCTTCTCTAACATAGAAAGTACTCCTGGGTCAATGTGAGCTTCTGAGCTTTCTGTGTCTCTGCTCTGTCTTCTCTAAGCCCCAGTGGGTGGAGGCAGATGAGCGTTCACACTGAGCCTGGTTCTGGTTCTGCTGGAGGTTCTCCTCCCTGTTAAAGGGGAGTTTTCCTCTCCACTGTCGCTTCATGCATGCTCAGTATGAGGGATTGCTGCAAAGCCATCAACAATGCAGACGACTGTCCACTGTGGCTCTACGCTCTTTCAGGAGGAGTAAATGCTGCTTGGAGAGACTTGATGCAACCTGCTGGGTTTCCTTAGAGAGGAAACTTTCTCACCAACCTGGAGGATCTGATGGAGTCTGTGGAAAGAGTCTGGAGATGATGGGATGCGAATTGATGCTTTATAAATAAAATTGAATCAATTTTATTTGGATAATACTGTGCTGTCATTACAGCATCATCTGCACACAAGATATAAATGATTTCTGCAAACAGAAATCATTTATATCTTGTGTATCTTACAAACTAAGATACATAACATGCTATATAAACATGCATACGTAAGCCAGGAGTTCCAGAAAAGGGTAAAAACAGAATTATATAGTTATTTATAATGATTGAGTTCATCATTTGCAGGGGTTATTATCAGTGTAAAACAAACTAATAAAAGATTACAAGGCTTTCGCTTCCTCTAAAGCTATTTTTATGTCCAGAGAAGAAGATGCATGGACAAGTTTCTGCAGAGCACCAAAAATGTTTTCTAATGTTTTCATCATAGTTTTTTTTTCTAAGTTCTTGGGTTGAGATGCGTCGAAATTTGACCTTATTGCAATTTGTCACCAGATGTTAAATCCAACAAACTGTCAGCCTTGGAGTCAAAATGTGGCTTAAATCATGGTTGAATGAAATGAAGCCAGATATGTTTCCACATCCTGCCATGATTCTGCCCTGTTTCCACATGACTTGTTGTTTTTGGGCCCGGCTGTTTGAGCAGCTGCACCTGTTGCTCCGAATTACCTGCATTTCCTCCACCTGCTACTCTGCCCATATATACCTGCCTCTCACAGCCAGTCTCTGCCAGATTGTTGTAAGGCTTTGTGTGAGAGCAGCTGTCCAGCGTTCTTGTCTGGATCGCCTGTTGTTGACCCAGTTTTGGATTCTCGAACACCTCATCGGCTCTTGGACTCTGGACACGACCTTGGACTGTTTTTGACCACATTTCCTGCCCTATCCTTTGGATCTGTCTGCTTTCTCTGTGCGTGATCCTGGTTCAACTCACGGACCTTTGCCTGTCATCTCTGGACTCTAACCTGCCTGCTCCAAGCTTTTGTTTGCTGTTTGTTTCCTTAAATCTTTTAAGCGCAACAAATTCAAGTCTGGTTTGAATATCAGATTCTCTGCATATCTGAGCGTTACACGTAAAGAGCAGCATTTTGATTTTGAAAGGGGGGAAAACTCATTTTAGCTTTGTGAATGAGACAAATGAAGTATTGAAAAAAAAAAGTTGACCAACACAGATGTCATTGTTAAATATATCAAAGAAAATGACCAAATAGTGCCTTTTGCTTTATTTATTTATTTGGATTCTACCAGGGTTTGCAGTGGTGGGTAGTAACTAGTTACATTTACTCAGTTACATTTACATGAGTAACTTTTTGCACTACTGGTAGTAGTTAGCAATTGATGGACACTCTTGGACTTTAGAAGCTTTAAAATTGTCCTTTCAGCAGACGCTTAATTGCATATGATGCCATTTTGATACAAAAGGATGGAGGCTGCTTGCTCCTCTCCCCCCCCCCCACACACACACCCTAAAAATAATAAACTTGAAAGCATGCTAAATATTAAATATCTGTTCTTGGATTTTAAAACTCTGCTGTTGTTATTTTCATGTGATTTCACTCCAATTCTACTTGAATAACTTATGCTTGTGAATTTCAGATTTCTCAACAGGCTTTCAAGATTTGGAACAAATAATTTATGATTATCATCAAGCTGAAGCCAGTTTCAATAATTCAGCCGGCTTCTTCTCATTGCCAAGCATGCTGATAATCAGGGAACAAAAAAACAAAAAAACAAAAGCAATATTTATGCAGAGCCTTCCAACATAGCTGGCAAAAAAAGAGAGAGGCTGTAGATTTTGCACCAAATCTTTCTTTTTTCTTTGTTTGTCCTGCATCTGGTTTAAGTCTCGCTAACGCTGACCTTTTGGGTTGTGTGTTCATTTCAACTCATGAACCTCCTGCTGCTTTTCAAATTACTCTCTTTGGAAAAAAAAAAGCCCTTCCAGGGGCGACACCAACCTCCCCTGGGCTCCTTCAACATTTTATTCACTCACACACAGAACACCAAGATAACCCCCCTCCCCTATTCCACTCTTACTTTACCCCCCCCCCCTCCCTCCCCCTCTTTAAATCTTCTGCCATGCACGCTCCCAGATCTGGGTCAACCATATCAAGCACCAAAATGTGCCGGCTCCTTTCTCCTCTCTGGCGTGCTCAGTTCTGTGTGTGGTGAACTTCGTATCTCTGCTGCACCGGGGGGAGAATTTGTAATTAGGAAATTCGCTTTATCAAAGAGATCTGTGTGGCTGCGTGCACATGCATAAAACAGCGAGACATTTTTACAGTCATGTGTGTTTTTTATGCATATGGTTTCC
Source organism: Fundulus heteroclitus (assembly GCF_011125445.2). Taxonomy (NCBI): domain Eukaryota; kingdom Metazoa; phylum Chordata; class Actinopteri; order Cyprinodontiformes; family Fundulidae; genus Fundulus; species Fundulus heteroclitus. Next base: position 28,097,925 of record NC_046372.1, read on the forward strand.
CAAACACAGTGTGAGCCAAACAGAAGACCTTGGAGGGATTGTGTTTAAATTTGACTCTAATTAGAGGGTGTTGTGGCCTACATGTCAAGGCCCCGCGGCTGGCATGAACTCTGTTGTTGTGTCTGCATGCGTGTTGTTTCTGTTGAAAAACCAGCAGGTGCAGGATTCAGCGTAAGCGTTCCTGCTTTAAAGAGGCGGGACATAAAGAGAGATGAATGGTCATCCCCTGAGTCAGGCATGTTTTCTCCCTTCTGTCATTTTTTTCCCTCCTCCTCCTCTTTCACACACCTGCAGACCCCACACACCTACGCTCTGCATGCTTTTGGCTTTTAGTTTGCAAAATTATGTTCGCCGTCAGCTGGGGGTTGAAATACATTTAAGCTGTAATTGCGTAAGCTATCAGCAGAGGCCAAAATCTAGAAGCAGAAAGCAATACCAAATTTAATTCCATCTCTGTCTTTTGTTTCAGCCACTCTTGCCTCAGGAGAAGAGAAATCTGATTGCAGCAGCAAATTATGATATCTTAGACTAAAGTGCTTCCAAATGTGTGATTTATTTTGGTAGAGAACACATTTCTCGTAAGCGTTAAAGCACCTCATGTTCTCATTGCAAGGTTCCATAAACAGCGCCGCCTTAACTTCAGCTTCATCTAGAAACTTTATGGTAAAACTGACTCACACAGCAATTTAATTCTTAGCTGCTAAAATACATGTTTAACTTTCATCCAGCGGCCCAATATGCACAAACTAATGCAGTGAATTTGTAAGAATCTGTGAAAAACCAAGCCCAAAATTGTAAACATTCATATTTTTGCAGCAGCATAATCAAACAGATAATAGAAATAGTGAACATATGAGCCAGCGGTGTCCAAAGTTAGTCCTCAGGGCGGCTGTCCTGCATGTTTTATATGGTGTCCTAATTCAACACACCTGGATCAAATTATTGGTTCAGTAACAGGCCGCTGCAGAGCTCAGTGGCGTGCTGAGGTACTGATTCTGCTATTTGAATGAGCTGTGTTGGAGCAAGGACACACATGAAGCTGCAGGACACCGGCCCTTATGACCGGGGCTGGACGTAGAAATGGTTACACCCTCATCAGAGCGCCCTTCACAGGGTAATTATTTAAAAACTGAAATAAAGTAAATAAACTAATAAAAAACAGGTCGCCTCTTTGCAATCAGCATTCCCGTTCATCTCAGCTGTACATATTTACTGCCTTATTCATATGATATTTGGTGCGTAAAGCTATGACTCATACTGGGTGGACTTCCTTTTGGTCATAATTGAGCACATTAACCCAGACCTAAGAACTGTGTGAACAGATTTTCCTGTCCTCATTAACATCAGTCTGGTTCATGTCAAGCCCAGATGTGAAAACTGTAAATGTCAGAAGCTAAATGACGCAGAAGGCCTCAGAAAAACAGAACCAGAACCTGGGCTTAATGTTGCAACTACAGATTTTCCTTGTTTTGACATGGTGGATGGTATGCAGACACATTTCACGTTACAATTTAATCACTATTAGATTTCAGAGCGTCAAATCGTTCATGGGTTGAAAGAAAGTGAGTCTTCCAAAATTACAGACTGACATATTTTCTGTGAAGACCTAAAACGGCGAGAGCGCCATCCAACAGCTTTAAAAATAAGCTCAGCCTGAGTCATCCACTGCCTGGTGTGACTGCACTGTGGAAACAGTGTCACCGTTTAGATAAGAGTTATCCCTCTACAAACATTTTCACCCAGAAACAGAAAGAAAAGACATTTTGTGAAGACTTACATCAAAACAGCAAGCTTCTGGCAGTAGCTGCCTAAGTCTTTCAGACACTAGCACAGGTTTCAAACGGCAGAACCTATAATGTATCAAATCATTTATCCACTAATAAAGTGTTGGTTCAGGTTTTGAAGCGTGGTTCTGTGAAGTTACCGGTTGCAGTTTAGCCAAAAGAGCTTGTTGAAAATGTAAATAAATCCTGGGGCTGGTTTCAAACTAAGTCAAACAACGTCTGTGTTTCTATGTGAGTTACCTTGGTTGAGGTTGAAGGTTGTAACAATTTGCCAAATTAGCTGCAACTCATTCGTCTTCTCCAGCTCCATCAAAAATGGAGAAACATTTGGATTCAGTGTCAGCAGCATCAACGTCTGTTCCTTTGCTTTCTGGGTCTCTTAGTTTGAAAATTACACAGAATTTTGAGCCAAATCAGTGAATGAAGTGGACTAATACAATGAACACCTGATTAGCTTTGTAGCTTCCCACAGCTCTGTTGATCTATTCACCCACAAAATTTCATTACAAAAAAATCCAAGGTTTCATTAGATTTTGTGCCAGAAAACCTTAAATACACTAAAATAATTAAATCATTGTATAGGCATCCATCCGTATTCTATAGCTGCTGGCCTTGTGGTTAGAGCAGCGTGCTTGCACTCTGAGAAGGATGCAAGTACCCGGTTCAATCCCCAGCGCCTGCACTCTGGTCCCTGAGCAAGACCCTTAACCCCAGATTGCTTCCCGGGCGCCGCACATGGCAGCCCACTGCATCTCAAGGTGATGGGTTTAAAGCAGAGAACACATTTCATTGTAATGTATGTTTCAATGACAATAAAGATGATTTTACTATTACTACTATTACTATTTATGCAGGGTTGCAGGTAGTTTAGTAAGACAGTGAAAACATAATTTTAAATTGCACTTTTTGGATGTCACAAGAGAACCACAAGCGGCATCTGCTTTACTGTAGAGTAATATTGCTGATTATTAAATATGCCAAGTGGATGGGTGACCACTAGGGTCACTCGTCGAATATTGCAGTTAAATTATATAACAATTTGCTGTAGTGCGGTTAAAACCTTGTGAATTACACAAGAAGTAATTATGTGTAGAAAAGTGAGACTTTCAGCTGCTTCCATTCACTGCTCCAATGCGGTACCGCGCACGTGACGTCACCGTCTCAAGAGCAACGCCCCTTTTGCCGCTTAGGTAGGGCATACAGGAGAGAAAGCATACAGGAGAGAACGCACGGATAACAGATATGACCGACTTTACAGCCGTTAAACTTTCCCAAGACGATGTTCCAGGCGCACGGATTACTGGTCGCACTGTCAAAGAACACACCAACCTTCAGCTCAAACGATGGCTTGAGGTTCGAGGGCTTAAAAAGACTGGAAAACGGGCCGAGTTGATGAACGGTAAGCTTTGTTTTTTTTTTCCTGCGCGGCGATCATGGCAGCGTCGGCCGTTTTTTTTTTTGTTGTTGTTGTTTGCAATCACCGTCCAGGGATCGGTATATGTTTAATGTTTGTCTCATTTGAAATGTTTTTGAGTAGGCTATCCTGGTAGCAGGGTATCATGTTAGCGCCTGCTACCATGATAGCCTATATGCTATCATGGTAGCAGGCGCTACTTTATTAACATGTCGGCCACCAAAATACTCTTACCTTGACTTGATGTCGCTGGAATTGGGTCAGGATGTTCTTCGGTTGTGCCCTTTCCTCCAACAAAATGCTTGCTACATATGTACTTGAATTTGGTAACTTTTTCCGGGTTGAACTGTTGTGTAGGCCGACCGCCCCGGTGTTCCAAGCGCACACATTTCTCCTTGGCAGTCTTGAAGAAAACATCCTTCATATGCGGCCGATCAGCGTAACTCGAGTCGCTGTTGCACGTTCCATAGCAACAATGTTTAAAAACCATGGTCTTAGATTTGGAAAAAGCAGTCGTTTACCGAGTAAAACCTAGGCTAACGCACGTCTCTTACAGCGAAACAACGGCAGCTTTCCGGAGTTTGCCCCACTGCGTACCACGTGATGTGACGTCATCGTGACGTTGTGTTTCTAAAAATAGCTCGCGCGCGGTACCGCATTTTAAACTACTGGCCAACCCGCTAAGAGACTACTTAAGGTAAATATAGTAGCCTACATCTGTTTCAGCCCCAGGCAGTGCCCCCTGCTGGACATTTATGGTACATCTGAAGTGGCATAAGGCCCGTTTCCACTCCACTTTTTTAACTGAGCTGAGACCAGTCTGAGCTCGGTAACTGAGATAACTCTTGTGTGTAAACGGTCAGCAGACTGAACCGGACCGTGCTAAACATAACTGGACCTCGCTAACTGCAGACCAGTTCCTCAGCAGGTCTCAGACTGTTTTTTATCCCGGTTATCTGATAAAGAGCGCATGAGCAGACGGCGTCATCCCCTTACAGTCAGCTGACTGTCTGCGGGTTTTCTGGCTGCACGTCCCGATTCACACTCCATTCAGACAAATTTCAGACATTCATAATAATACTAGCTTCCTTACCGTGCCACACGGTTTCCAGAGATGATTCTGCTTAGCAGTGATGAACCTCAGTGTCTGTTGTTGTTTCCTGCGTCTGTAAATCCTGATTAGACGTTTGTTTGTCTTAGCCACGTCCCAAAAGCCGACTCTGTCTAACCATAACATCCTGAATGTTACGGGCGCCGCCATTTTGATTTGCTCGGTCCCGCCTTCAATCCCAGAGAGCAGCAGTACCACAGATCGCCACTAGGAGGCGAGGAGGAGCCAAGGAACCGGGATAGTGTGGTGTGTAAACGGTCGTCTGGGCTTGGTTAACTGGTCCAAGCTCAGACTGGTCTCAGCTCGGTTTAACAAGGGGAGTGGAAACGTGGCTATAGCTTTCCAGATCTATGGCATACTGGATGAGGATTTTTAAATTCATTCTTCGTTTATGAAGTAAAAAAAACAACAAAGACAATCAGGTTTCTATAAACAATTCAAACTAATGCCTCCTACTGGCCATTTTCAGTATATAAAGGTTTTCATTTTCATTTAACAGCTTAATTTTTATAGATCAGTTTCCCAACAAATGTCATCTTTGTGAGACAAATAGATCCAGTTCAGATACAGAAAGATATTCATATTTAATAAATTACAATATTACTGAAATGTTTATCTATTTTAGTAATACTTTACAAATTGAAACACATTAATTACACACAGTGTGACGTTTTCCAGGATGTATTACTGATAATTATGATGATTTTCCAATTACAGCTAATGAACATCAGGGTAATAAAAAAATTTAGTATAGAAATGTGAGCAACAAGTAATAATGGGCCTTTAAATCAAACAAACAAGCCTGATAGGAAAACATATTCTAATTTATTATGACTGTTAAGTCAATTTGATATAATTGTGCACTCAGATCTAAAGCCTTACGCACATTTCAATTGGATTTTCATCATAAAGCAGTGCAGTCAAGTTCAATTTACTATTCCCATTGATTAAAAGGTTTTAGATCTGATTCAAAGGAAAGAGAGCAAAGCAGGTTAACAACATCCGTATGTTATCGCAGATAAATATAAGCAAAAAAATAGCACAATTAACCACCGCTCTTGTTATACACCGGTGGAAATTGTTGGCAGAGACCTGCTCACCAAAAAAATTATCGACTTCCTCTCCCTAAGCCACTGCCAGCACGCACGTTTGAGCTCATACATTTATAGACATGCGGCATATGTGGTTTCTCTCATAACGACAGCTTGGCCTGTCAGGGAGAGGAGCTGACCTGCCAGAGTGGATTTAACCCAACTGTCACTGAGCAAAACCGGGACACTGCAGGGGCGCTGGATGCTGTGCGTCTCTGTGTAGGGGGTAGGCGAGGCACTGATGTTTCTTTGGGTGAACCTTGTTTCTTCTGCAGTACACGCGAGTGTCACGCTTACAAGCAATCAGAATCAGATTCAGACATTAATAATCCCACAGGGAAATTACTTTTGTTACACACTCCAGATATACAAACATTTTTACATATATATATATATATTTACAACATTCCACACAAAGTAATATAAATATATACATATATAAGTCAATATATAGGTCAATATCTATCTATATATATATATATATGTATGTATAACTATAGATCCAGACTCCAATGGGGGCCTGTGGAACGAGGACGAGCTGACAGATTGGGGGGGGGTGAACAAGTTGTGTCTGGCCAATATCATCACGGTCCGGCGAGCTCAAATATTAACCGGGCCCTGAACTGGGTTTTTGTCTTGGAGGCGTCACAAACAGCACGCGCAGAAGGACAACTAACCAGGAAGGGAATGAGAGACACGAGAAAACAGATGGTGTTTTTGGTGAAAAAAGAGGATTTGATGGCTGGATGAGGAGAGATAGGATAGGAAGAAATCTGAAATACATATTTAGTCAAGCTAATAAATGTTAAAACGGCCTGCCACAGTAGTGTATATATGTAATGACATTTCTACTAGTAAAAATATATTTTTGATGTCAAGAATCGGATGTCTGGATATCTAGAATGTTTTATTCATTTTTGATATCTGAAATGATAATTATGACTTGTATAAACTGGATTACGGAATCTGAAATTAGATTTCATCCTAGTCGGAATTTAGTTTTAGACATCCAGAATGTTTATTTTAGATAGGAAGAACGTCATTTTAGATATCTGGAAATAAAAGCCCAATTCACATGAATGGGGAAAGTGACATCTTTTGTAGCAGTATGAATTATATTCAACATATGTGAAATGCTCATTTTAGATAGGAAGAATGTTATTGTAGATGTCTGAAATGTATATTTTGACTAGGAAGAAATGTATTTGGATGTCTGAAATACATATTCAGTCAAGCTAATAAATGTTAAAACGGCCTGCCACAGAGCGAGCGTTACACGAGGAGGAGAAACCGCCAGCATCATTAGACGTGTTTGGGCTCCTGCTGGAAGTTTGCTATGGCCACGATTGTTTAGATCGCTCTCACCTGTGCAGTTGACCCATGGGATTAAAGATTGGGGCGGATGGACGGGGCGGGCAGAGGGAAGGAGAAAAGGGTGGCGGGATGATGTAAAATCAGAATAATGGGGGGTCAGAGATGACGCCACCGTTGGTGTTGTGTTGCTGCCAAGCTGCACCCTGCAGCGACAGTAATAAACAAATCAGGGTGATGCTGCCCTGCGTCAGGGATGGGTAATTAATCTGATCTACGTTAAAACAGACACAGACAGGCAGATATCGCCCCAGTCAGAACTTTACATACACACCATGAATTTTAAATTAACTTGCCCCCTTAATGATGCATTATAAGGGGGTTAATCTTTTTGTTTTTGTTTAGTTTTTTTGACAAAAAGAATATTTGAATAATAACTGAACAATTTAGTTTTTTTCTCTGATGTTCATGTTAAAAATTATACATTCAGTCTAAAAAATAAATGCACGTCGCCTCTAATTGTCTAATAGTTTGGGGTTGTTTGCAAGACCAGAAGGCAGGCAGAAGAGTGTGGGTGACAGTGCGAGTGAGATAATTCATTAAAGGAAACAAATTAACTTGGAGTTAAAGGAAGGCAGAACATGGAGCAGGAAAATGCACTGAAGCAGCATAACGGAGGAAACCAGCAAACCCAGGGAAAAATAAAAGCAAAAACTAATATTTGATTTAATGTCACTTAACAAAGAATATAGTGCTGTTCCCAAGGTGCCATCGGCAACCGAGAACTACCATTACCGTCTTATCATGCTAACTCCATTAATTAAAAAATACTTAATAAAAAATGACCATTTCTACGCACCAGTTATCAGACGTCCAGCATTTTGATTATCAATCCTGCAGAGAGGTTGATGATGATGATGCTATTCTGACTCGGTTGCACCTTGCCTTTGCACACACTGAGGCGGGTAAAAGCCATGTGAACATATCGTTTATTGATTTTTCATCGTTTTTTTGTTTGTTTTTTTAAACACATTGCAGCTGTACAAGTCGGCAAAGAGGTTACGTGAAGAACTCACAGTTGCAGGAGGATTCATCCTTTTTGCTGCGTAAAGTTCTTCATCAGAGAGTTCAGCGAGTAAAGACGGACACTTCCATCACCTAATGCAGGCTTTTTGTTTGTCGTTGATTCTGTAGACAAACGAGCATCCTGGACATCCTGGCAGGCACCTTAAATATACACGAACTGAAACTGAAAATCCGATTTCCTGTGTTTAAAAAATAATCTTGGTGGTTTGCTGTTCAAGAAGTGAACCGTGCAAGAGAAAACGTTCAAATAAATCAGCAAAAAAAACAAATTGAAATTACATCCAACTGCATAAGGAGTGTGGGAATAAGTTCCACAACTTGGACATTTATATTTCTATAAGGCCTGTTCTGTTGTTTTAGTAATATTGTGGTAATACTGCTAAACTCAGCTGGTGATGGACATAGACCTTCATGCATTAAGCTGATAGAGTGTCATTGCAGAGTTTGATGTTGATGCTGAAGACATTTTAATCATTTCAGCCCTTTTTTCTGAACAAACAACTCCAGCACCTCCGGATGGTAATAGCATTTATGGAGCTTTCAGTGCATATATTAATAATGTACAGGTACTATTTTCGCTTTGCGTCGCTGACACAAACTATGAAGTCACATAATTGCATGCGGCATTAAAGTTAAACGAATCCTGAATATCAGTCTCAGTCAGGCTCTCTATGCTTTGGCCCATTTATTAAGGCTGACGCTGAGTCGCTGATTTCACCAATGTCTGCAGCTCTTTTCTTCTTTGCTTTGTTTCTGTGATCGCATAAAAAGACATGGTTTGTAAAACCACACTAGATTTGTTTCAGAAGATGACACAAAACAATAAATGGGATAAATCTTTCTGTATATATATATATATATATATATATATATATATATATATATATAGGTTGACAAATTCCTGTTTTGGTGCCGCTGAGTCTCATTGCTAATGAGCTGCTGCAAACCAACAAACATATTGTTCCAAGCCTGCCCAGCATGAAGCAACTGATGGAAAAATTTAATGAGGGAAAATATTCGTATGTTCAGCAGGTTCGGCCGAGGAGCGATTTTAGCTTATTAGATGCTGCAACATCGCTTCCAGTGAATGCTGATGCTGCTTTGTGTCTGCTGCATGTGACTGAACTTTAAAGAGCTGCAGCAGAGAACACACAGCATATACTGTAACAGGCAGACCTGTTCAGAAGTTGCTTTTATAAACTGTTGTTTCCCTGTGTGTACTTTACAGAGTGAAGATAAGTCTATGGAGGAGTCTATTGAGTAAAGATTATGAGGATGTTTAGGAAGCGAGCGAGCGAGCTTCAAGAAGTCTCTGTGGTTTTTGTCTTTGAGATTTGCAGGAACTTCACAGCTCAAAACTTCCTGTAACAAATTAAATAGAAGATTGATCTGATCGCACGGGTCCATAATATAGGCACAGATGCATGCACGTGTGTTTTCCGCCAATACGGCAACTATTTCCAAAATGTTTCCAAACGAGTCACGCTCGAATCGCTTCATCTGCTCTGTTTCTATTTTTCGCAGAGCTCTGATGGTGGGGCATCGTTTTTTTCTGTCTGTCTGTCTTCCTGCCTGACTCTCTGTCTCGCTTTGAGCTCGATACCCCACTGCCTCTCCAGACCGGCTCACTAAGCCCCTCAGCACACATGCGTGCACATTTCCACACAGTTTTCATTAATGCATGTTGACACACATGGATGCACAAACTCATTCCCCCAGATACACAAAGACACGCTGAAGCACTTGCACACATTCAAGTGTGCGCGTGTAATCTGAAGGAGGAAGACAGGAGGAGCTTAGCAGGGGGTGCTTTTGATTGACCAAGCACTTCATGACTCCTAAATGGCTTTATTGCCATCCTCCTTAACCCCCCCCACATGCTGCCATACTTCCCCACCTCCCCTGTTTCCCACAGCACACCCACTCATCCTGAGGGGCTCTCTGCGACTGGAAATTAATGAGAGCCATCACTAACCACACACACTTATGCCATCCAGATTTGAACTCCCTCCGACTGTCTGGAATTCATCAAGGTCACCCTCAAATATGAAACAGCGCTGGAATGCTTCCCTTCGCCCTCCATGGCCTTCCTTAGAGACTTTATTCCTAAGTTTGTTGGAAGCAGGCACAGATACCGTACAGATCTGGTCAATGCGGGGAATATTAAGGTGGTTTTGCAGGACATCAGAACTCCAGATCATGCTGCCTGGAAATAGCAAACCAAGGCGCCCGCCATCACCTGCCACACAACTTGATCCACATGTTCCTTTCTGCAGGGGGTGGGCATCCTGTAGCTTCTCATGGCTGAGCTCATCCAAGCCCATGTCCACATTCCGACCCTCACCCATGCTTATGACCTATAGATCACGACCAAAAGCCTGAGATCTCAAGGCAGAGCTGCTGCTTCTCTCATCAAAGGGAGTCAGTTGAGGTGGTTCTGGCATCTGATCAGGATGGTGCTTTCCTTCGGAGAGCCCAGGGAGAACTCACTGGAGGGACTTTGTAATCCCGTCTGGCCTGGGAACGCCTTGGGGTCCTCCAGAAGGAGGTGAAGTATGTTGTTGTGTATCGGGATGACCGACGGAACCTCCTGTACCTGCTGCCCCCTCAACCCGATTTAAGAATGCGGTGGAAAGAGTTTATGCCCCTACATTTGATCTCTGTTATGAGACATGGCTGACTGACAGAAGCGGGGCTGCCACACAACAGACGCCACCGGACCCTCTGACCACCAGCAGCAGGTAAAGCCGGGGAGTGTCTTGCCCATTGGCACAGCGACTGACACCTTCAGAGCGGGGGCTTGAACTGACAACCTGCCGGTTACAGAACAAACTCCCTTGCTCCACCCATCCATCCATCCATCTTCATGACGCTTGTTCTTGTTCGACACATGCTGTGGGGCGACAGTGCCAGGGAGTACGTCCTGTAATCAGTGGGTTGCCAGTTCAAACCCAAGCGCTGTGTCCTTGGGCAAGCTGCTTTGCCGGCTGTCGGTGGTCATAGGACGAAGTATCTCTTCCGCCAGTGTGCCCAGGAGAGATTTGGCCACAACGTAGCTCACCATTGTCAGCGTGTGAATGGAGTGTGAGGCACTCACATTTACACTCCATTCCTCAGGACTTGAGAAAGCGTCGTATGCGTCCAGATCGTTTACCCAGGAGACATTCTGATCACAACCACCTCGTGACTCCTTCTAATTCAGAGGAGCAGATTCCAGACTCCAGAGCTCCTAAGCCTTACCTCCAAGGCTGAGGCCAGCCAGCCAGTGGAGGAAGCTCATTCCAGCCGCTCTTACCTGCGATACCATTGTTTTGGTCATGACCCATTGGTGAGATGAGACACGGCTAGACCACGAAATCAAGAACTTTACTGTGTGACCCAATTGGTTCTGCACCACAAAGCAGACCAGAGCAACACCCACGTTTCTGCAGACAACCCCGCTATTTGTTCATCTCCAGCTATATCCTACAATCAGTCGTGAGGAAGACACCAAGATACTTGAAGTCTTCCAGCAACTGAAGCAATCTGCCTTTCTCTGGTTGAGAAACACGTCTCTGAATCAGAGGAGCTGTCCCGCTCCTCGTTGGACAACAAACCACTAAACTGCAACAATAGACTATGTTTTACTCCTGCCATTTTTAGTTTAGCTTTTCCCTCTTTTTTTAGCTTGTCCAAAAAAGTTTGTATTTCATCAAAAATTACGTTTTTGACCTCAGGATACAAGATCTGGTCATTAATACCTAAAAACACCTGAAAACACAAGCTAAAACTATGTTTCATGTTATAATGTGAAACGTTGATTCTGTTTATGGCCAGCAGAAATAAAAGAATTGGCATTATAAATATATTTGGTATTATTTGGACTTGTTGAATGACCAAAAACTGGAATTAAATGAAATGATAACCCTTTCAAATGCTAAAAGTTCTAAAAAACTGTATTTTCTTCTCTTTCTTGTTTTTTTCTCTCTCCTCTTCAGCTGGTCGGCTTACATCAGTTTTCCTGTCTCCTGAAGGGATGATGTTCCCTCTCATGGTGAGTGGGAAGATCATCCGTCAGCCTGGAGTCTTTGGCTCGAGTTCAGTGTGTTGAAAGACATGCAGTCCTGCTGATGTGCCCCGGAGCAAGACGCTGAAACGCTGGCAGCTCCACAGAAACTGCTTTGGATGTGACCTCTGCGCTCCTCTGAGAGGAGGAAGGAGAAAAGGAAAACCCAATCAAATGATGATTGATCCAGCTTCAATTAACGGAGGTTAAATTTATGCTGTATGACCTAGGATCTGCGAAATTATTACGTTTTCCTTTATATTCACGTTATATACATTTGGTAATTTTCTACAGCCTTGCAGCAAATGGCAGAGAGATATTAAGCAGCTGGAGCTGCCCACCTGTTCTAGCCTTGTAGATCTTCATATTTTCATCTCTCTAAGCATGTGAAAAGCTTCTTATTGTACTTCATTTACATCTTTATATAACCTTAACATTTCATTTTTGCAAATTTTACAGCCATCTTGTTGTATCTGCTTTGTTTTTTTAAAAACACTTTTTCCAATTTTTGATCATCTGGGAATTGGAGGAATGATGACAAACTGTGATAAAGTGAAGTAGCATTATTCCTAAAAACCCGGATCACTGTAAGAAAATCAATTCTGAGGCTTTTATTTTCAGTGGCGGTTAACTCTGCAACATCGGCCAGAAAACAGATGAAGCCAATAAACACCGTGTGTTTCTGTGCGTATGGTCTTGCTGCCTTTCTCCATCTGCCTGCCACCGGGAGTTCTTGTCACCAAAGAGGAAATGAAGTGTGGCGGCCTCTCTGCTCTACATGTTTTTCGTGTTTCGTGTGTGTGTGTGTGTGTGTGTGTGTGTGTGTGTGTGTGTGTGTGTGTGTGTGTGTGTGTGTGTGTGTGTGTGTGAGTGTCGCTGTGAAAGCTTTGCTCCGACATAGTGGGCGGCTGCCAGCCGGATAAACTCCCACCACAAGGTTGAGCAAACACAGTTAACACTGACCTCCAGGTTTGGCATTTTTAAACCACAAACCACATCCTGGAATAGGATGACTGGTAAAAACATCAGCGACGTTGTAGTTGCTTTGACTTTATTTTGACTTATTTAAAGCAACTTTAACACGTCAGGTGTGAAGGTGTGAAGCTATTAGGAACCAAATGACCATAATTATTTGCATTAGTAATAGGAAAATGAATATATAAACTGTCAAAAGACCAATTTAATTACTATTTCTCTATATTGTTAGGTGATTGGGCAGCTACAGAAGATGGATGCATTTTATTGGCCTTTAATTTTACTGTAAATCAGGATTTGAATGTGGCAGGTGGTCTTTAAGGGGTCCTGGATTGATGCAAACAAGGGATTAAACCTTTTGTTTATGGTAAAGATGTTAAAAATCACGCTTTAAAGGTTCTGTGTTTGGTTTAGGATTACCCCGTTCTTACTTGATACGTGTTACTGATTTTGAAATAGACCAGATATCAGTCGGTCTAGATGGCAAAACAGGTGCAAACATGCTGTAATTTAGTCCATCTGCTCTCTGCCAGATCAGTGATTAACTCCAGAGTTCAAGAGTTTTACAGTATGGGGAAATACATAGATGATAGTATTCAAATGTCCACATTGTGGTTCGATATAGTTGGAAACTGTTGAATTTTGATTTTAGAAATGTATTGATGCTGATAAATGGAATTCTGGACCGATAGAGTAAAATCAGACCTATCTATTAAAAAAATAGAAAAGTCATGCTAATGAATCCTGATGTTGAAAAACATTGTAGCGACAATCTGCAATACCGGTTCCACCAACCAGACCAGCTTCCTTACAAGTTATTGATGATGTGGGGTCGTTAAATCATGTTAATGTGATCAGGAGAATAATCTTATATGCGGAGAGAAATCCAGCAAATTAGTTCAGATGTCATGGTGCAGCTTTGTCTGCTGCTCCATGCACATTTCAGGGCACTTTTCACCCTCCATATACCTCAGTCTCCTCTCCACCTCAGTAATCATCTACACCTGTCAGCCACTAATCAGCCAGCACTCTGCACACCTGTCAGCCTCACTATTTAAGCTCCCTGCATTCAGTCCTTCTTCGTCGGTTCGTTCTGTTTACTCCTGTTAACCTCTGCTCACATCATCCTGTTCTCGTCCAGCCCGAGTTCTCTTCATCTCCGCCTGCCTGCTGTGGTTCTGGTCCTGCAAGTATTCACCCTGTCGAGCTGTTTATCCTGCTCTAGTTCTGGTTCCAAGTCTTCACCCTGTCGCTGGTCTTGCTACCTCTGTGCTTCGGCTCCGTCCTGCTTGCCAGTTCCTGCCATCACTATCCACCTGCTCCAGCCATTAACAGCCTACTGCTCCAGCCTGGTCAAGACTCTGATCTCTGTGTGTGGTTGTGTTCAGGTTCATCTAAAGCAGGGGTGTCAAACTCAGTTTGGTTTAGGGGCCGCATTCAGCTTAATCTGATCTCAAGAGGGCCACACGAGTTAACTCATTGCAAGATTACATAGAACTAATAAAAGTGGACTTGTTGATTTTTATATTAAATTAATTTCACTTTTGCACAATATATTATGAATAACCAACGTTTTTAAGAAAAGTATGTGCAATTTCAACAATACTTTTACTCAGTTAAACATTTACTTGTGCATTATGCATAAGAACTGATCACAGTGATTGTACAATGTTGAAAAACATGTATTCACATTTTTTGGAACGTAAAAACACTGTCCTGCATGACAAAATACATCAAACAGATGAAAATTAAGAAATAATTTAAAATCAATTTTCCACATCTGAAGCTTAGTGCTACCTAAAGTCCCTTAAATGAAAGTTGCGTCATGGGCGTTCCATTTTTTTCGGGTCACGTGATCTCATGCGGCCATTTTGGGTCTAGGCTCAGCTAAGCTCAGCGCGTATACAACACTGCAAGCGACCGATTTCTTTTATTTTTATTTTATTTTTTCTGATTATTTCGAGTATTTCTTTATTTCGAAAATAAGCCACCATGCCAGGGTGTTGTGCCCACGGCTGCAGCAACAGCACTGATAAAGGGATGCGGATGTTCCGTTTTCCAAGCGATGAAGAGCGGCGTTTATTGTGGATCAACGAGTCAGTCGCTTGGACCAAGAGACGAACAAAACTTGGAGACCTACAACAAACTCTCGCTTGTGTGAGGTATGTGGGCTTTTTTTTTTTTTCTGAAGTCAGGGTTTCCCGCAGCGCTAAGTTTGGCGGCCGCCTCGCCAATATAAAAAAAAAAAAAAAAACCCTGCAAAGCTTGTCTCTCCCCGCCAGTCCCCAACCGCTAAGCCGGGCATACCCTGTACGAGTTTTTCAGTGGTGGTACTAATATACATCTCAAACTGTACGATGGAACCGCGGGGTTTAAAAAGTTCACCGCTCACGATCTGTGCGGCACGACCGGACTGCGTGCCCCCTCTGGGACCGCTCGCTGTGGTGGCAGAGGCAGGCGAGCGACAGTGGGTGACAGGGACCCAGAGCAGGGGGTCGAGCCCAGCTCACGCACCGCACCGGCGGCCGCGCGGCACGGCAGGTCGCCCGGCCCGCCCCGCGAGCGGAGGCGTGCCGAAACAGGCGGCCAGCGCGTCACGCAGACCGGAGCGCTTGCCCCGCGAGCCGACGTCCGGGCTCCGCGGGTCCCGGGCCGGGCGGAGGTCGCTTTGGGGATGCCTGCTCCCCTCCCTCCCTTGGCGGGGACGGAGAGGAGGGGAGGGCGCTCCCTCGTAGCTCTGCTTGAACAACAGGATGCGCTCACGAAAACCTCACGACGGCCGACTGAATTTCAAACATGTTTGATTTTCACCGACCGTCCGATTTTTTTATGTGAAATTTTCTTCTGGACTTCTTGCTTTATTTCATTGTGCTGTAGCATAATGTGTGTCTGATTTTTGTCCTATGGGACCAATTCTGGAGTTCAAGACAGGAAAAGAGAAGTATGTCTCTCTCAAGTCTTATTAAAATGTAATATCAGCTTTTCTGGATGCCTAGTAGGTGATCATCAACACTCAGTTGTGTTTTATTCAGAACACCTGCCTGAAGGGTATTAGAAGGTGCGAAACGCGCATAACATAACAGTGTTAAAGCGCCTGCCTGTGGCAAGTTTAGACCCAAAATGGCGCCACTCGCTGAGTTGGCGCAACTTTCATTTAAGGGACTTTAGTGCTACCATCGGCTGATTAAAACACAGCGCCCCTCGTGGACAATATAGGAACTGCAGATTTTCAATTAAACGAAGTACATGTTTTTTCAATAATTGTTTTATCATTCTCTTCCTTTTATCTTCTTTCACCTTTTTTTCTTCTTGTTCTTCCTTTCCTCTCCTACTTTCCCATTGTAGTGTCCATATCATTTGAGATATTCCCCACATGAATCATAATAAAACTATGCACATTCATAAATCAAGCGGAGCACTATGGCAAAAGCAGTACTGCTCCACTTGTGAAAATCAAATCTGATGAGCTCTTTTTGGCATTAAGACAACAATTCTTATTGCCACATTGCCAGACAGGACACTGACATTTTTATTTATTTTTTGTTGAATAATGATAATGCATTTAGCCACCGGGCCGGACAATGGCCTGCCCATGCCGAAAAGCATGACATCAAGTGGTTTCAAAATCATACAGTTGAGAAAAAATGGATGCAATAAAATGTAAGATTACAAAGAAATGTTTTCTTCACTCAAACGTAAGCTGCAGTTTATTATACATAATTATTATACCGTAGAGCTTCATCCGCTCTACTGTTTTTTGCAACTCAACATTTAAAAAGCACTCATCCTGATCCCAGATGTCTCACTTTCAGGTGCGCAGTCACATTTGTGAGAGGAACGTCAAATTACATCTCACTCTGGGAAGACATTAGTATGTAGCAGAGGAGGCAGCAAACTGCAATATATCCAGAAGATGAGGCAATAATAAAGCAGGCACGTAGAAGTGTTGAGCCTTAACGTACATGGGAGCACGTGCCAGACTTTAACGAGCTCGTCGGCTGCCCCGTTAAACCCTGGGAGGCTTCGATATCTGTTGTCACACTTTTTGTGATGGCGAGGAGGAGTTAGATCACACTTGCAAAGAGATGCTCCCTTTTTTTAATTTGCACACTGTCAGAGTTTTAGATGTTGAAGAGATGTTAATATTTTTTACATTTTTTTCTGTTTTCATTGTAATCTTGCTAACGGAGAGGTCCGAACTGCTCCTTCATGGACAAAAAGAGAGACTGTGGCATCAAAAATCTGATTTCAGGGGGTAATTTTGATCTGTACTCAGAATAAGATCAGATTTAAGGTAAGATTTGAGCTCTGAAGATGATGGTCATGGTTTAGGGGTCTGAAGTCGCCTTTCACTGACTGAGCGAGCCCTGGGTTACGGCTTTGCAGAGGACGGTTGCTGTCTGCTCATAAATAAAGTCCATGCATTATTCAAGGATGCTCCTTCAGCTAATGCCCCATAATGTTCCCAAACAGCCGTAATGTACTCTGACACAAAGGTGGCTGAGACCCCCTCTCCCTGAAACACACAGAAACATCAGCCCTCCACCCCTGAGACACAACATGGAGTCATTGTCAGAGCTGGTCTCAGGCTCTTATCTCTCTCCCTCAGATTGTTCCTAATTCTGCAAAACATCTAGTTCACCTTTCATCCTAATCGTTCTTATTGCCTCACGATTCTTCAGCCAAACTTTGCTCACTTTGTTAGCAATTCTCCTGCACTTTCCTTATTTCTCCTCACCCCTCTCTAAATCTTGTTCCCTCTTTGCAACACCGAGCTCGGGCTTTGGATTTTTTTTTGCAATTAAGCTTTTCAACGTGGCAATCTAATCAACATTTTCAGAGGAAATTAAACAAATTTCTTTCGGAGGTAAACAGAAAAGCCTTTGGAGAAATAAAAAAAAAGACCTAAAAGAACATAAAATCAGTCTAAAGCGGAGTGTTTATTGCTCCTGTTTTGCTTGTCTGCACTTTATCGGCTCTATTTTATGTCCTAATCACTTTTTAATTGATCTGCCTGTTTGCCGTCGCTGGGTTTAATTGCTTTAGTGGTTTGTGATACTGTTTTGTTCGGCTCTCCGTGAAACATGCAAACTTTTCTGAGGCGTAAAATAACTCAGGTTTATAACTTTTTGTCCTAAAAGGCTTTCGGCTGAATGGGATTTCATTTGTTTTCCTGTCAGGAGAAACCTCACAGCCAATGTTCTGACTATGTTGCCATTTGAATTATTTAGAAAAATGTCTTTAGAAACTTAAACGCACAGTGACTTTAACTCCTGCTGCATCTACAGCAGCATGTTCTCTGTAGGGTTTTGGTACTTTTTATGCATTCAGGGTAAAAGTGATGCATAACTTTGCTGTTATCCATCACTTGTTCATGTTAAAAGACATTTCTTAAAATGGATTTTACCTGTTGTGCCTCAGGTTTTTAAACTGGTACCTGATTGTTTTTGGAGAGAAAAGTTTTGTGATTGTTTTTTAAGGCACTCAACTGATCTATGAATCATTCAGTCATAATAAAGCCCTATTTTACTAAACAATGTAAGCTTGGACTTTGACATTTTCTGTCTCAGAGTGATTTCTAAAAGAACGTAGGTGGTTGTTGTCAGCCCACCGATTTTGTCTTTGAGTTCCCAAGTAGTATATTCATAATTTAAAGGCTGCTTTGGAAAGCTGTCTTCACTTAATAAATGAAATCATCTTTTGGAAACTGTATTTTGTGTCAGGCTATCGCTGCCAGATTTGTTTGTTTGATCATGTTAAACATCTAAGTCTGACAATGAAACAAAGTCAAACACCAAGGGGCAAATAATTTTTACAGCAATACAAATAAAGTATGTTTACCATTTATGATGCACTTTAAGCTGGTATACTGTGTGTCTGTATTGAGGTGAAAGGTGTAAAATGTACAGTCTGCCACTGTATCAAACAAATCTGCCTTTTATAGTCGAGGTTTTATCTGCATAGCCATTGAGCTCCCCCATGTGGTCAGATAAATATTGGCTTATCGGTAGATAAATAGGTTAAACTCCCCTGCCACGTTAGCCGCTTCAAGTGTTTGACATTTCACTTTGAGCAAATCTTCATTAGTGCAGACTGAGCATCTGCATGTTGTAGCATGAGATGACGTTTTGTCATAATTGGGTAAAAGAAAATTCACATGTTCACAGCAAAGTGAAACGCAAGTAAACGTACAGATACACACAAAGGCAGAAATATGAAACAAGAAATAAGAATCGAAGAAAGTGCAGTACGGGCAATTTGGCAGCATGAGAAAAATGCAGAACAGTTATCAAAAATTGTACAATTAAAAAAGAAATTAAAGAAGTGTGCCACTGAGAATTGTGATTTTAAGAAATGTGCAAATTTGCAAAGAGCTAAAGTTCAAATCTAGCTGCCAGGAGCATTCAACCAGTCCAAAAATGCTGCGTAGGTGACGACACGCTGAAATGCTTGTGACGACGAGTTACTCTAACTACAAGGGATTTCACAACACCTGTGCTTTTATGGTGCATTCAAGTACAGCTGATGCACTGGATGATGTAAAAAAAAACGGAGGGATTTAAACCTTTTTCTATTCTACAAAAAATAAAAAAAATCCTACAAAACATTTTCAAGTGTTTCTTTTTTTGTATAATCAATCCATCCATCCATCTATTCAGTGGCTATACTAACTTATCCTGTTCAGGAGGGGAGGGGTGGTCTTGGCGTTGGCTTCTTGAAAAAAGAAGTCAAACCAAATCTCAAATAATTTCTATAGCCGCCTCGTCTCATGATTTAAAACCATTACACCCCTAATACATGTATAAATGTGCAGTTCTGTATTAAAATCTATTTTTTGCATATGTCTGATAGACTTACAAAACTTTATTTGTCATTGTGTATGCACAGAGTGCGTACAGAACGAAATTTCGTTGCATACAGCTTGTGTTGATATGCACCTCTGGTTCGTCTGGTTCCGGCGCTCTCAAGCGTTCTGCGCTTACAGAGGGTCCTGCGCTCATTGGTTTCGACACCTTCCCCGCGTCCACTTGGTTCCTGCGCCGACAAGGGATCCTGCGCTCCCGACGTTACTGCGCCTGAGAGGTACCTGCGCCTGAAAAGTTTCAGCTTTTTGTTCTGTTTTCTGTCCTGTTCCTGTCTGCCAGTTCCTGTACCCCTGCAACCTCCGTCTGGTAAAATGTCTCTGGTAGTGATGGTGAGATGAAGCCTCATGAGGCATTGAACCACTTGAGCCAACTGGTTCGAGAAAGGGTTCATTTCTTGGAGCTTCATGTGCACACGACACCACCTACTGGCCAGGTGTGTAATCACAGCCAGCTGTATCTTAACGTGATGCATTGATTTTTTGTCTATTATGGCTCTTGGGAATGACTTCACAAAAGGTGAAGGACGAAATAATTTGTCTACATAAATTATGTATACACGCGTGTATAATAAAATATTGTTTGAATGTATTCTCTGTGTGCAATTATTCCCAAAATAATAGTGTCATATGATATGGCATGGTGTGTAATTATCAGACCTCTCAACTTTGATCAAAAGTTACGAGTGAGATTATGCTAATTTTGAGGGCGGGGGTCGGGGGGGATTATGGTCAACAACTTCCCCTCAGCAGCAACACTGAAGCACACAGAGGTTCACGCTGCGTCTTTACGCTGATCCAGCTGCTGATGTCTCCCTCTTTTCAGCTCAATGCACTTCTAGACTGTTACAGTTTATAACATTCTCAGGCAGCAGCCCACCGAAGCGCCACTGATTCTATGTTGTTAAAAACAAAATAGCATGAAACACAGCTAGTAACTCTCCTATTGACTTTAACTGGCACACGTTGCTACCGATGTGAGGACATTAAATGTAGTGATTCACATTTTGACTGGTGAACGGTGATAAAAGCACCTGCTCCGAGGGAAAGGGGGGGGGGGGAGGAGCAAGCGCTGAGGCACAGAAATACAGTGCATGTAGTTAAAAAATGCAGAATTAATAAAAAAAATCTTATAAACAGACCAAGTGGCGTTTTAAACTGCATCTGGTTAGCAGAACTGTTTTATGATCCAGCGTGCAGCCATAACTGGTTCTGAATGGACCGGTCATCTGGCAAACTCTGAGCCACTTCCTGAAACAGTCACGTGGTACAGCCGGGCAGCGAGGCTTCAGACGTCATTGTTTTTGGCTCCTCCCCTAAATGAAGCAAGCCTCGATACGCGCTTTACGGAAACGCCCCCTCCATTACTCGACACACGCCTCGAAGCCTCGGCACATCATGTAACATCACTAGTCTCTGGCTTTCATCATCCACAACCTGCTGTCTCAAACTTTGGAAACCAGCTCTGTGTGTGTGTGTGTGTGTGTGTGTGTGTGTGTGTGTGTGTGTGTGTGTGTGTGTGTGTGTGTGTGTGTGTGTGTGTGTGTGTGCTGTGTCCGGGTTCATCTCTTCATGAACACAAACAGCAGTGGCTGCTTGAGAATACAGATTTTTTCTTTGAGAACACAAATTCACCACAGTGGTCTGACTTCACCGTTTCCAAGGCTGGTTAATGGAGCACAGAGTGCGAAGATAGGAGCCGCGCATGCGTTCTTCAGACTGACAACTTTCCCAAAATGCACCGCGGCCGCAGCTTGATTCGAGACAGCACAGAGATCACAGTGGTAAGTTTAACACTCCCTTTTCTGCTGCTGTTCTTCAAAAGTACGTTTTCAGATTGTTTGAGGCGAGAACATTATACTTTTAAGCTTCCCTATTTACATAGTTGGTGCGTAATTTTAATAAAAAGTCCAACGTTGAGCGTACCAGAGTGACCAGCAGACCTCCGAGGGAAACCACAGCCAGGGCTGATGTTAGTCCGTCTGTGGTACACTTCTGTTGGCCCAGTAGTGTGCGTAGTACCGCTGGTTAAGATTTATTTGTTTTGTATTTATCTGACTGACGCGTGTTGCTTTATTAACTCAATACTTGCTGGAATAAATTGTAAATGTCTCCCAAGGATGACAGCAGCACATAAAATAGGGCTGTAGAATTCGTATTCTCAAAGAAAAAATCTGTATTCTCAAGCAGCCGCTGCTGTTTGTGTTCATGAAGAGTAAAGCCCAAATTTAAACTTGAAATTTGTATATATTAGTTATTGAAGTTGTAACTATTTAAACTGTATGTTGTATCTTTTGCATGAGATTTCAATTACTATGAGTTTACAAATAGATACTGCCATAAATAAAGTTTTCAGTAATATCTGAATTTATTTACTATGACCGTATATCCCAAACACAATATCCCAAAAATGTTTGCTACCCTGTTTTAGGTAGGGAACACAGTATAGAAGGCGATGGCGAACCATTATTTAGTAGTTAGCTTTGACCCAATCATGATATTAGTTCTGAAATTAAATTTCCAGCCTCTTGTGTCATGGTTTAAGTTTTGTCTGGTTTCTTTCTTGTTATTTTGCAGTTCACACAGCTCTCTCTCACTCAGCTATTAGTCACACCTGTCTGGACACTAATTAGTCTTTATTCCCGCCACCTGTCAAGCTCCCTTTATAAACTCACCTCAGTTGGGTTCTGGTCGCCGGTCCATAGTGTTCACTCCCGCTCCGTCTCTGCCAGAATCCTTGTCAGCTTAGTTTTTTGTTACAGTCAGCCAGAAGACTTTCCTTCAGCTTTGTTTTTGTTCCAGTCACTGCCTAGATCCAGCTCAGCCCTGTTCCCACTCAAGTTCCAACTCCTGTTCTCAACTCCTGGTGAGCTGTTCCAGTCTCAAGTCCTCGGCTCTGATGTTCTGGTCTCAAGTCCTTGGCTCTGATGTTCCGGTCTCAAGTCCTCGGCTCTGATGTTCTGGTCTCAAGTCCTTGGCTCTGATGTTCCGGTCTCAAGTCCTTGGCTCTGATGTTCCGGTCTCAAGTCCTCGGCTCTGATGTTCCGGTCTCAAGTCCTCGGCTCTGATGTTCCGGTCTCAAGTCCTCGGCTCTGATGTTCCGGTCTCAAGTCCTGGGCTCTGATGTTCTGGTCTCAAGTCCTCGGCTCTGATGTTCTGGTCTCAAGTCCTCGGCTCTGATGTTCTGGTCTCAAGTCCTCGGCTCAGATGCT
This sequence comes from Fundulus heteroclitus, assembly GCF_011125445.2. NCBI lineage: Eukaryota > Metazoa > Chordata > Actinopteri > Cyprinodontiformes > Fundulidae > Fundulus > Fundulus heteroclitus. Next base: position 28,120,816 of record NC_046372.1, read on the forward strand.
CCGACCTGGTCTCAAGTCCTCGGCTCTGATGTTCCGGTCTCAAGTCCTCGGCTCTGATGTTCCGGTCTCAAGTCCTCGGCTCTGATGTTCCGGTCTCAAGTCCTCGGCTCTGATGTTCTGGTCTCAAGTCCTGGGCTCTGATGTTCTGGTCTCAAGTCCTCGGCTCTGATGTTCTGGTCTCAAGTCCTCGGCTCTGATGTTCCAGTCTCAAGTCCTCGGCTCTGATGTTCCGGTCTCAAGTCCTCGGCTCTGATGTTCCGGTCTCAAGTCCTCGGCTCTGATGTTCCGGTCTCAAGTCCTCGGCTCAGATGCTCCGTCCTGGTCTCAAGTCCTCGGCTCTGATGTCCTGGTATCAAGTCCTTGGCTCTGATGTTCTGGTCTCAAGTCCTTGGCTCTGATGTTCCGGTCTCAAGTCCTCGGCTCTGATGTTCTGGTCTCAAGTCCTCGGCTCTGATGTTCCGGTCTCAAGTCCTCGGCTCTGATGTTCTGGTCTCAAGTCCTTGGCTCTGATGTTCTGGTCTCAAGTCCTCGGCTCTGATGTTCTGGTCTCAAGTCCTTGGCTCTGATGTTCTGGTCTCAAGTCCTCGGCTCAGATGCTCCGTCCTGGTCTCAAGTCTTCGGGTCCAGAGTTCCTCCCGGTCAGTCTATCAACACGCCTCCTGCCGGCCAGATTCTGCACCCTACACCTCCGTCTGTTGTAAGACTCTGGGTTCCATCATCATCCATCTTCCACACCATTCAATAAAACTCACTCCTAAGAACTAGCTCTGTGTGTGCGTGCTGTGTCCGGGTTCATCCTAGAAAAATACCATGACATCTTGCATATGAAATATACAGATCATATTTGTAAACTCCCAGAGCTCTTTTGGCTTGTAATTCTCAGTTCTGTTGAGCTGTACAGTGACTTCAGCTCATTATTTCGGCTTTCTGGAACTTAAATGTTCAGTTTTTTTTATGCAGCTCCAAGACTTTCTCAACCTCAAGTGGCCAAGAGGCTGGTTTTAACACTCCAAGTGCTAAACAGTAGGAACAGCGAGAAATAACTTTGATCAAAGTGACAGAAAGTAAGTAGTAATAATGATCACAATCTATTTACGCCAGCCAGTTCTTGTGGAATACATAAATATAGGGAATATTTAGACCAACTTTAGCAGTGAAGGTAATTAATGTGTCAGGAAAGATTTTCATCACTTTCTGCAGGAAAACGTATTCTTTTAAAAAAAGAGGGAAAAAAACAAGCACATTTGTGTTTTCTACTTTAAACTGTCCAAAAATACACATCTTTGCTAAGTAAAAAGGGGTTTTAGTCAATCAGCCTAACAACTAAAGAGCCTTTTGTTACTGGAAATGATGTTTTCCTAAACAGAAATGAAACCTGTTTTTTAGGACGTAATAATTCACAGCATCAGAATCTGTTTTACATGAGGCTGTACACACTAAAACTGGTAAAAGGCACACTAAAGGCTGTCCACACTAAAACCACACCGTTAACTTTAACCTCACAGTTGTCGTTCTTTGATTAAAGCCAAAGTTCTGACCATATAGTAGTTTTGGCCTGAATCAAACGCTGACTAAGTTTACCAACACACCACTACAAGGAAATGCAAACGTTTTTTTGTCAAAACTGAAATGATAAACAAAAGTATTAAGGTATTTAATATAAACCAGAATTAAAAAAACTGGTCCAAAAGAAAACACATGCCAGATTCCCTCAGTGGAATGTATTTAACAAGCAATTAGTGTTTTTGATTTGTTAAAAATAAGAACTAAAGGGTGTTTCAGGAGAAAGGTTCAACAAACTTTGAGTCTATCTGTAAACTATTTAGAATGAGTAAACGAGTTTAATGAACTCTGGTATCTTGAGTTGAGACGTCCCTGATACTTTAATCAGCAAGACAACTGGGGTCAATGGACAAACAGGCAGGGGAAGACTGTGAAAAATGTAGTTGGTCCATCACTGGTTCAATGTAAAATAAAATCTGAAAATATGATTCCTGAAAGAGTGCATTATTTTATTCAAAAATTACATTAACAAACAGCCAACACTTGGGAACCAGGGAATGACTTAGTAATAATAATAGTAATAGTAATATCTTTATTGTCATTGAAACATACATTACAATGAAATGTGTTCTCTGCATTTAACCCATCCCCTTGGGGAGCAGTGGGCTGCCATGTGGGGCGCCCGGGGAGCAACCTGGGGTTAAGGGTCTTGCTCAGGGACCCAGAGTGCAGGCAGTGGGAATCTAACCGGGTACTTGCATCCTTCTCTGAGTGCAAGCGCACTGCTCTAACCACTAGTCCACCACTCCCCCCCACTTGAGTAATAGACCTCAGATGGGGTTGTTCTTGGATACTTGTGGCCCCTGAAAACATCCACAAGAATCTGGCTAAGTATATTACAAAAGATTATCACACAACTTTAATATTAAACACAAGTCTATGTGTTCTACATGTTTCCAGATGATGTTATGAAGATAAATCCTACAACCCGTGTCGGACAGCTCATTTTAAAATGGCAGAACATCAGTGTAGAACATTAACTAAAGAAAACCTATCAGGAAGCAGGTTATGCTTACTGGGTCTGCCACCATGGTGATAAACCCGGAGTTTCACCTTTTTTATTTATATATATATATATATATATATATATATATATATATATATATATATATATATATATATATATATATATATATATCTTGCTGGAAAGGAAAACAGAGAAATCCCCCAAACTCCAAGCAAGGCCGACAGGTCCGGGCCAGATCCGGCATCAAGCTGGCACTGCTGGCCGAATGCGTGCACGGCAAGTTGTGTCTCATCAACAAACAACGATAACACTGTTCATATGATGGCTGCTACATGCGTGTGGTTTGGGTTCTGCAGTCCACATATGACCGTGCCGCAGGTCAACAGATTCAGCTCATGTTGCCTGAATCTGTTTTATATCAACATGGACCCACGTGTTTTCCTAGAGAATGAAGTCTCTCCATTAAACGTTTTTTGTACCTTTAACCAGTGCCTCACAAAACCTTACCCAACTCTTAATTTAATTTAGACTTTCAAAAGTTATACCATCGACCTAAACTCAATAACAGATCTACATCATGTGCTCCAGCACTGACAGAAAAATCTTTATGTCTAGAAATTGAACCTGGGCTAAACCTGATTTACTACATGGCTTGATTAAGGTATACTTTAGGCCAGGAGTGTCCCAACATTGGGGACACTCCTGGCCTAAAGTATATATTGGGGACACGTGGGACAAAACTGTCAAGTAAAAAGTATTCAGAGGCCAAAAAATACAATGCAAAAAGAAATTACCAATATATATATATATATATATATATATATATATATATATATATATATATATATATATATATATATATATATATATATATATATATATATAGACCGGAACATCAGAGCCGAGGACTTGAGACCGGAACATCAGAGCCAAGGACTTGAGACCAGAACATCAGAGCCGATTGTTTTTAACTTCTCCAGAAAATATGACAACATGCAATGTTTTAATGCAGCATTTTGTGTGCTTTTCTGTAGGAAAGAGATGTGTAAATCATTGCAGATCCAAAATGTAGAAAGGGTTTTGCACATTTAGCTTATAAAAAGACTCATTCTGGTTTCAAATTCAATTGGTTCTAATGATATTCTAAGCATGAAGAACAGGATTTGTGTAGCTCTTTGCTGTATTTAGCCCATTTGATGCAAATAATTGAAAGCAGATTTTGGTGCACCAAAGTCTAGATGTCCTGCTGAAGATGAAATTAAAGAGAATAATAGAAATGTGTTTTTTAAAAAGACAAATACTTTATTTAGTAAATAATGTTTCAATATAAAGATTGTTTTAGCTTGTCTGGAGTAATTTAGCCTTAATTAAAAAGAAGAAGTCTTATTCTACATCAACTGGCTGTGCTGATGGGCAGAATTATTCTTGAATTACATTTGGTGGGCGGCACAAAATTTGTTCAGGGGACATACTTTGGACTCCCCTGCTTTAGATTGACATCTGGTACGAGTCTTTATGCTGATCTGGGCCAACCCAGGGCCCCCAGTGTATCTGCAGCTGGGTTTGTGCCGGTCCATGAGTGACTCACCTCTGGCAAACCAGATCTAGGCCACCAAGATCTGTGAGTGTTTGTGGTGCAAGGGCCAAAGTGTGCGGGCAGCAGAGCTCTGCATTCTTGGATCATCTGGAAATCCTAAATTGAGAAAATGGTAACGCACCGGTACGCAATTTGTCACTCAGAAGAGGAAAAATTATTCCCGAACAAAAAGTCAAAGGGTTTTGCTGAAGAATTTGGTTGTTTTTATTTCATATGAAACATCAGAAAGTCAGGTTCGTGTTTACCACTGAACATTAGGATGTTTATCTGTTCGACAGCATTTCATCCACAGATAAACGACTCATTCCATTTCTGGTTGGGTTTGTTTAGATTTTGGAATAAGTCAAAGGCCAAGTAAACATCGCACCCCACTCTGATCTAAATGAAGTCAAACAACTGCTGCTGATCTCTGTTTTTAGTGCGGTGACATGTTTGTGCAGCGGGTCGATGGATTTTCTGTGTGAGTTTCTGGTTTGCGTCAGGCTGACCTTTAACTCCGATCAAAACTGACCACAGTTGAAACATTCCTGATTTTATGAGTTACCGACACTCGCAGTTGCAGCTTTGTTGAGTCTCCCTTATTCCGGGTTTCGCCACAGCAAGTCATTACAACTTGCACACAGACTTGGCGGAGTTTTAACGCCGGATGCCCTTCCTGACGGAACCGGGATTCGAACCCCGAATCAAAGTGGCGTTCTTACCCCGATATACCACCGAGTGCCTCAAACTTTCAGCTTCCAGACGCCCAAATTGTTTACGCATTGTGATTCATTCTGAGCTATGTCATGTGGCGGGACTTTGTTTTCAAGACCGGACACATTTTGGTGAAACATTAACCTCTCAAATGTCACGGATTGCTCTTAGTTTGTTATGACGCACACAAAAACACACCCCTGGTCTGTGCACACACACACTGGCCAGACAATGAGTCCATTCATGCCTCTGCCTCTTCAGTCTCTCTCCTCCGCTCGTATTATCTGGCTATAAACACAGAGGAAGGTCGATGGCACATTGGACACCAAGTCTGTTCGCTGGCAGGCTTGGATCCACTTCCGAAGGTCCTGGTTAAATTTCTACATGTTTGTATCATCTTCAAACTCTGCAGGGTTTTTTTTTTATTCCTGGTGCCACTTAACTTATTAGCAGAGTGGGACCACAAATCCAGCAGAAACAGGTTGTAAATGTAGATAAAATGTGTTTATCTTGCTGCCAGTTGGACATGATTTATGGATTAGTCCTGTAGGGTCACTTGGCTGAATGACGGTAGTCCTAATTAAAAAAAGCAACCGTTGACAGTAGATCGTAAATAAACTTTGACTCTTGGGGAAATATCTGACGTTTCCAAATACTTTGACTTTTTCTTCTTTTTTTTTTGCTCCATTCCCAGTCAGCACTGATCAACTGTAATTTTTGCCTACTTGAGTACACAACAGCAGTTTAAAGAACAATCGTCCCGGAAGCACGAGCAGTGCTTAATGTGCAGAGAGTGGTGTAAAGCAACATATTAGCTTCAGCAAACCAGCAATAACAGCAAAAGTCACTAATATGCAACCAGCAAAAGCTTTCCTGCACACAGGGGAAGGTTAAGTGCTAACCATTAGATAATAAAACAGCTTTGTGGGTTCTTTTTTTTGCCACCACAATCCCAAAATAGAGATGTATTTGCATAATATTTAAATGAAAAACTTCTTTCACTTCTCTGAAAATTGTTCTCTGATTTTCATTAAATAAAGCAAGCATCCTTTACCTCCACAGTGTCATTTCCTTGCATTAGTCACTTTACAATGCCATAAACTTATGGTGTAATATGTGCTTCCTTCACAAGAACACTTAAAGGAAAAACAAGCATTAGAATTTGCTTTTATGGACTTCCTTTTAAAGTGAAAAGAGATGCCACAAAATCAGAAGTGTGTGGATGAAGGGAAACTTCTTGTGCTTCATCGGTCTAGTAATTGCATGAGATTGTAGTTTGCACATACTCTACATGCTGCACTATTCTAACATATCATGCTTGTTATCCATTCTCAGACCTTTCTGTTTTACTGTGCTTCTTATTACAAAGCCAGATACAATCGCAGTGTGTAGAAACTTAAGACGAACAGGTCTTACCTGGTTGTGGATGTTCCTAAAATTTCTCTCAGGATCTGCTCCAGCCTCGTTTTTCTTATTTTCTTCTTTTGTGGCTTTTCTTCCTCTTTTTATTCTGCTTTGGTTCCTGCTGAGAAGGTATGTGTCCAGTGTCTGAGCCAGTCAGGCTCCTCACGGTGAGACGAGGCGTGTGTGTGAGGGAGAGCTGGTGACAAGGGAGAGCGTCTCTGCTTTGTGCTGCCGTCCTCGGCGAGTGTGTTATTGCAACTGACTGAGTGACTGAGAGAGGAAGGGTGTGTGTGTGTGTGTGTGTGTGTGTGTGTGTGTGCGTGTGTGTGTGGGGGGGGGGGGGATTAGTTCACACACAAACATCTCCGCCTTCAGGGAAACACCCCTCTGCTTCTTCCTTATTTCCCCCCCTTCTTTTTCTCTCTCACGTTAGGTCTGCTCTTTTCATCCGATCATCTTCAAGGACTCATGATGGAGCAAAACACCCCCCCCCCCCACACACACACACACACACACACACACACATACACACACACTCGCATTTTACTCGAAACATTCCTCCTTCTTGATTAGGGGGGTTTAACCTCCCCTTCGGTTTGCTGCTGAGACTCTGGAATCATAAATAAGTTACAAAGAACTGCAAAATGTTTCTCATAGGCTCCTCTTAAACAGTCATTGCTATTTGTTTCTCTTTATCTAAGTTACATTTTTCTTATTTGTGCATTGTAAAGAGTTTATCTTTCACATTGTAAACAATTTTATGTCATGATTTATGTTTTTGTTTTTTCTTGGATCAGCCTTCACCTCTCTGCCACTATCCAATCAGCTCAGTCTCCTTCCAGCCAACACCTTTCTGTTAATCAGATCCACCTGCTGCACTAATTAGTGAACTCTGTTCACCTGTCCATATATACCTGCCTCAGCCATCTCATCCCCCTCAGAACGTTTCATCTCCTTTACCAGATCCTGTGTGCTCAGCCAGCTGGACTCTTCAGATGGACGTTGCCTTTGTCTGCATGCTGCAGTTCTGCCTGTTTCTCCGTGAGTTTCAGCTGCTCGCTCTGCTTGTTCTGGTGGTTCCCTGGTCCACGTCGCCTGTTCTGGTCTGTCTTTACCTGCATCTTCTGTTCTCCTGTGCATCCCTCCCTGCCTGCATCAGCTTCCATAACTCATCTGTTTAAGTCTATGCTTGTCTGCCTCACCTACCAAGATTCATCCTTCACAATAAACCTTTTTAAATCGTAACTCTGTGTCCGACTGAATATCGGGTTCACCAGCATTGGTCATAATATTTTAGGCAGAATATGGGCTTGTTTAATGGATTACTTTAAATGTCTTGGAAAGGCATGCTAAATTTATAATTTTGTTTAAATATTAAGATATAAAAAATAGACATTGAAAAATACCAATAAGAATCTGAAATAAAAAAAAAATCAAATAAAAGAAAGCGTATCATGGTTTTTATGTTTTGCCCACATGCAGACACAATACGGAAGACAATGCGCAGTTTAAGATGTTTTATTTAGATTCTGATGATATGATGGGATCTGTCGAGTTCTGAACGTCAGTGCTGGAGCAACTGTGGGAAGAAAAGGAGAATTGTTAAAACAGAACCAGAGAGAAATCTCCAGAAGCCTAGCCGCTTACCATTTAGTTGGGCAAACCTAACCGGGGAAGTAGTGACGAGGGAACTCTGAGACCGAATGCTCACGGTGGTTAGCGGCTGGAGGGCGGACTGATGGTAAGTCGGCGAGGGATCCGGAGCGAGCCACGGCAGGCGGGAGTGACAGATGGAGCAACCAGAGTGCAGAGGGGCCAGCAGATTTTTTTTATTTTTTATTTATTTATCCTTTATTTAACCAGATAATACCCATTGATAAAAAAAATCTCTTTTGCAAGGGAGACCTGGCCAAGATGGGCATCAAAATTACATCACATCATTACATACGTACAAAGACACACACATAAAAGCCAAATATGCACTTACAATGAAATCTCAATTAAAACATTGACATGTGAGGGAGTCCAACTCAAAGCATCTCATTCTCAGCTTAAAAATACTCAAAGGAACCAATTTACTAAGTTTCAAGTTATTTTGCAGCAAATTCCATGTAAAGGGAGCAGAGTAAGCAAAAGCCTTTTTACCCAGCTCAGTACTGACACATGGGACAGAAAACAGAATCCAGGGAAGGCAACCTCAGGCCCGGCTTGGTATCACCAAGTGAGTAAGAGGGGGAACGCCAGAACAACATCTGAGCTTCAGGGATTCGTAGGAGCTGGTTCGACGAGCGAGAAGTCAAGGCAGATGAGTAGTCCAAACAAAAACTAAGAAAAAGCAGGAGATCCGAAAAAACTCACAAGTTCAGGTTTCCAAGATCTGGTCAGAGGCCACGTCGTACCACGACTGGGTAAGGCTCTGGCGTCTTCCATCTGTCTGAGTCATCCTTTAGACGCCAGTGAACAGCGCTCCAAACGAGCCGCAGGTGTGGGCCACGCCCCCCAGCATACTAGAACCACCTGTGAAGCAGAGTTAGAAAACCGACCAAACAAAGAACCCTGACAAAACGTACATCTCATCCTGAATTTCCTAAAACACAATCAAGGTGCTGCTGGTGGATTTCCACAGGGATAGACCACATCCATACTGAACATCCAGGAAACTGACATGGAGATAGACTCTGGTTCTTCCCCTGAACCATCAGTGTTGGGACTCCAACTTAAGTCCCAACACTGATGGTCTTTACAGGGACGGTCAGTGCAGACTCCACCTGCTGAGAAGGCTGAGGTCTTTTGGAGTGCAAGGGGGCTACTGAAGACCTTCTTTGACTCTTTGTGGAATCAGGCATCTTGTGTGGTGTGGTCTGTTGGAGCAGCAGCTTATCTACAACCAAGAGTTAGACCGGCTCATCAGGAAGGCCTAGGATGCCTCCTCAACCAGGTGCATATGGTGGGAGACAGTCAAAAATAACTTTTACTTTGTCTCCGTCCATACCCTTGTGGAGCTGGAGTGCTCTTTCAGTTCCAGACTGTTGCATCATGGGTGCACAAATAAATGTTATCGCAGATCCTTCCTCCCAGCAGCTGTTAGTCTTAAGATCCATGATTTCTCCCAATAAACTCAATGAGTTTTTACATCCCTGCTGTCTTAGGGTTTTTACATTCCTGTAAATAGCCTGTTCACGTTTTTTATGCCTAAATATCCAGATAAGTTATGCACATTTTTTTAAAAATCATCCTACTTGGTTGCACACAACTTTAATTTCTTAAGTATGCTTTTTTTAATTAATGACTGCAGAATTATGTTTATGTAATGCAGCTGGTGCACCTGGATTTCTCCACTGTTGAACAATAAAGGATCCTTCTGTTATAAATTATAGCTTAATCTTCTTCCACATCCTTCACCAAGTTTATGGATTCAAATCAATACCTGAAGCTCACTGCCTAAATGAGCACAGACAAAAAAAAGCATGGCAAAGACAACCTTCAGTTTAACCTTGAGGAGACCCCCACTCGGTTTGGTTTAAGCCCATCACAATTATTACGGTGCTCAGCTTTAGCCGACTAATCTGCTCCAGATCCACAGCTCCCCAGGAGGCCAAGCAGAGGAGGGCTTTTTTTTGTTGTTGTTTCAGCTCGAGTATTTATGCTTCACAATTTCAGGTTTCGCTCAAAACACATTGTTGGTGGAGCTAAACAATGAAACGAGGTTAACGCGCAGACTTCCAGCTTTAATTCCGGCATGTTGTGGTAAACATGTAGGGAGTGTAACTCATTTCGAGCCTAACACCCCCCAAGCCCCCAAGGCTACAAATGACTGCCTCTGTTCTTGATACGGGGATGCAGGCGACCTCATTTCTCTATTCAGATATTCAATATTCAACCCTGCCGACATACACACTGGTTAGGCATTAGTAAATGTGTCCCTGATTACAGTACTTCCATCAATAAAATATTCAATGCATGCTCGCATCATCTGCAGCTGTCTAAAAAAATAAAATGTTTCTGAGCTCAAAGCTCCCGAGTAAAGAATAATACGAGTTTTATCTTATAATTTTTGTAGTGCTTCTTCCAGAGACTCGTTGAATTCTTTATAACTTCTCTGCTGTTTTTTGGCTGTGGATCTGAACCCCCCCCCCCCCCCCCACACACACACACACACACACACACATTTCCTCCTGAAGAACTACACCAGAACAGGTTGCAGGTAGAAACTTTCTTCAACCCTGCCTGGAACACGAAGAAACAGCGCTTTTTCAGGGGGCATATTTTCAGCAGGCTCTGAGTATATCAACACATTGTCAGTTTTTAGAAATAACAAAACTTGGGAGCTGGTGACACTTCGTTGCTCTTGTTCTCTGCCTTCATTCTAGCCTTTGGGGAGGTACTGTAAGAGACTCTGCGGTGCATCAGTTTAGCTGCCTTAACTGTGCAGATCGCAGCAGCTGCTCTGGAGCATCACAGCATTCTTCGCCTCTTTCATAGATCTTATTTTGCTGAAACAATTCCAAGAGTCTTTAATGACATTCTGATACAGGGGAATAAAAATAAATGTTGTGAGCTGCTCATGCTGGACCCGACCTCCACTTTTGATAAAGTTGACCTTTAGACCTTGCTCCACAGGCTGAGGTGCAGAGTGGTTGTTTTCATGCTTGTCTGATGGATACATGTTTGCAGCTTCTTCAAAGTACAGATCTACTTCTCATACGGTCAAGGTTCTGTTCTGGGCCGTTTCTAATTTCTGCTACTTCTTGGGCACATTCTGTCAACTTTTAAAGACTTCTTAGGTTTATGCAGATGATATTTTGGTTGCACATTACCTTCCACCCCTATAAAGTTTCTAAGCTACACGCTTTACTCAAGTGTTTGTGTCAGAGTAATATCAAGTTAATTATATATATATATATATATATATATATATATATATATATATATATATATATATATATATATATATATATATATATACACATACATACATACATACATACATACATACATACATACATACATGTATGTATGTATGTATATATATACATATATACATACATATATGTATGTATGTATGTATATATATACATATATACATACATACATATGTATGTATATATATATATATACATATATACATACATACATATGTATGTATATATATATATATACATATATACATACATACATATGTATGTATATATATATATACATATATACTACATACATAGGTATGTGTATATATATATACATACATATATATATATATATATATACATATAGTATACTATATATATATATATATATATATATATATATATACTATTATATATATATATTATATTATACTATATATATACATATGTATGTATGTATGTATATATATATATATATATATATATATATATATATATATATATATATATATATATATATATATATATATAATCTCATCAAAATGTTTAAAATCTTCCAACTCGATTGTTTCCACATGGGATGGGTGGAGCTAAACCAAGAAACAAAACATTTTGTATCCCTTCTCAGCAAATCTTGTTATTGTTTTTAACTATTTTGTTGCTTCTGCTATTAAGAATGTGAACAGAGAATAAAAGTTTAGGTTGAATTCTAAAATATACATGGTTAAAATTAGCAAAGTATGACACACAGCTCAAGTCAGCTCTGGGTCTTTCTGCATGGAGTCTGCATGTTCTCCCTGTGCATGCGTGGGTTCTCTCCGGGTACTCCAGCTTCCTCCCACAGTCCAGAAACATGACTGTCAGGTTAACTGGCTTCTCCAAATTGTCCTAAGATGTGAGTGTGTGCGTGAATGGTTGTTTGTCCTGTTTGTCTCTGTGTTGCCCTGCGACAGACTGGCGACCTGTCCAGGTGAACCCCGCCTCTCACCCAGTGAACGCTGGAGATAGGCACCAGCAACCCCCCCCCCCCCCCCCCCCCCCCGACCCCATGAGGGATTAAGGGGGTCAGAAAATGGATGGATGGATGGAATGATGGATGGATGGATGGATGGATGGATGACACACAGCTCTAATACAGCACCCAACACTATTTTTCTTAACCAATTCAGCAGTGTCACAATCAGCAGCCCTGCTTTTAACTCTTTTTACAGTTCTGGTATTTCAAGCAGTTCATGACGTCATGCTGGTAAGCTGCTGTCACACTATTTTATAGTTTATGTCAGTGTTTTGATAAATCCATGTTAAATGGGTGTAAATGTGAAGAAGTGGAGTAGAGTTTGTTGAACATCAAGTCTGGCCATGTAATTGTAGTATATGTCGCTTTGGAAGCACTTCTACTCAGAACATTGCATTAACCTGGGATCAATGATGCGTTCATAGTGTTGTGCTGCGCCAAGTCTGAGTAGCTTAATTTTTCTGTGATGTCAAAGTCCTTTCTTTCAATATTAAACAACTGGTCATCTAGGAATGAAGTTGCAATGCTATATGTGTTTCCCCAGATTAGTAAGCCACCGATGCCACAGGTTCCACTTCCAGTCTCAAGCATCCTCTATGTTGGGGCAAGGGGGCATCTGGGTAGTTTAAATAATATATTTATTAGGTTATTGTTAGGCCTTGTGAATTGAGTTGTGTTGAGTTGGCAGCAGTGTTTTCATATATCCAGTATGCATAACAAGTAGGAGTTGTAGCTCTCTGGGTCCAATTTATCAAGAATCTTTATTGTCACTACGTGCTACTGTGGTGAATTTATTTTGAGACAGACAGATGCCGGCATGCCCAAAACAGTGGCAGGCCGGCTAATGTTGTTACTAGAATAAGAAATCCTAATTTGTCGTTGCAACTAAATGAAATTTGTCTTATGCACCAATCCCTTAGGGAACAGTGGAGCTATCTGGGATACCTCCACTGAATGCGGTGCAGTTACGGTTATGGCAGCATCAATATGTCCACTCACATCGGTTGGGGGTCCGGTTACCAAGGCGAAGCATTCCACAAGAAGGAAGTTTGACCGGATGTTGCAGCGGTCCACGGCTCAAGCTCCTGAATTTCACGAGCTAAACAGGAAACGTCGGGCAGTAGACAGGATAAAGTTCCGGTGAATTTCAGAGAAAAATGACCACACCAACTTAGGTAGCTTGACTAGTGTGATCAAAACGGTGACACGGAAACACGAGGACACAGAGGGGCTTTTGGAGGATAAAATGGGATATTTAAGCGCATGGATAGAATTTTGCCCTAAAAATGAAAACCATGGCTGTTTTTCAATCATTTATGAGGGATAGCAGTAGAAAGGACCACATTCTCGGCAGCGCCGTTTCCGCAGTCGGAGCCGCAGCTGGCCGCTGTTTTCCTAGGAGCAGTGTGAGTCACGGTTTGGATCAGGACTTCAACCCGCATCACATTCAAGGTGAGCCCGGGGTCAGGGTCTTGCTTCGAGACCCACAGTGGCAGTCTGCAGGGATGGAACCAGGTACAAGTGTGCTGCTCAAACCACCAGGCCACCACTCCCACAGATTGTGTTTGCTACAAAGTCAAATAATTGAGTGTTTCCCATTAGATCTTGTTTTCCAGCGTCGTTGAGACAAAAGGCTGACAGACAACAGGGTGGCGAGGGCATAACACTGTTCCCAATTCACAGCATAGCAGATCCTCCATCACAATGATCAGTTGGCACGAGGTAATGTTCCAGATGTTCATCATTTATTCCACACCAGACACATCCAAAGTGTTTGTTGCAGAAAAGCTCAGGTTTGGCCTCATCTGCAGAAACGGACACAGTTACAGCAACATTAAGGAAACCCCACACATTCACATGATCGTAGAGCAGAAAAAGGCCTTTTCCAAGACCCCAAACTGAAAAAAAAGATTTAATTTGTCATTAAACAACTTACTCACCTGTCGCCCTCATGAACGATTCCTTACTTTAGGTAAGAAATTGTTCCTGTGACACTTTTAGGTGGTGTTAAGAAACATAACACAGCCTCAAAATCGTCAGCAGACGGGAACAGATGAAGCATGCAGTGATAGCCTTTCCATATGGTGCCAATTAGCAAGAGAAAAACATATGTGGCACTTTGATGATATACATAGATAAAAAAGGCAAAAGAACAAAAATGTACTTTTAGAACATTTGGGTTTCCAAACCTACATCTGGTGTTTTTCCTGATGCTGTCATTAAACTAGTTCTCAACTTCTTTTCCTATATTCACGTTTCTACTCCTACATCCATAGTGGCCCATAGGAGCTGAAAGAATTGAGAATAACTTTGCTGCCGTATCCTTACAGGCTGTTCGGCGGCCTACATTCGTATTTGCGCGTGTAGTTAAAGCGACGGTGGGGGTGGGAGACGTCTGAATTAGAGGGAGCCCCTCATCTCTCTAACAAAGCTCCTCCAGCAGCTGAAACCTGGAGCGTCTCTGTTATTAACACCATGTTACTGTCGAGGGTGCCGAGGCGCTTCTCTTTCTTCCCTTTCAAACAAAAAGCTGACCCCCTGTTGAGTTGCTCTGCAGGGGGGGCGCCGCTCTCGGCACCCTCCTCTCCTCCACCTAAGACCCCTGGGAGACACTCAGCCGAGCCCCCACCCCTCCCTGGCAACTCCCTTGTTTGTTTCATCACCACCTTCCTCGTTCTCTCCTGCCTCGTATTTCCCTTCCTCAGAGGATCCAGTAACTAACTCTCTGATCTTTTGTTCTTTATCGCTTTTTCCCGAAATCTGTTTTTCTGACATTTTCTATTTAAGTCATTTTCATTCTTCACCTTCACTTTTCTCCCTCCATCCCTCGCTGTCTGTCAACCTTACCCTGTGCTTCCTCTCTTTTGTTTCTCACTCCATCCTATTTCTTTATCCTTTTTTAAAACTTCTTTGGAGAAGCAGCTTTCTTTCCTTTCTCTATTTTTTTCTTTTATATTTTTCCTCTCCAGAATGATTTGGCGCTCACCCCAGTCTGTGACAAGACCCGTGGGGGGTGGGGAGGGGGGGGGGGGGGGGTGGCTGCTCCATGAGGCGACATCTCTGAATAAATAAGCATGGGTAATTTGCTCCCAACCTGCAGACCCTTATTTTCCCCGGTTCTTCTCACACACCCAGTTTACAGAAAAAAAGATAAAGACACAATAAAATGTGGGGGATCCTCTCAGAGGCTCATTATATGGTTGTCAGTGAAGTTTTCTCACAGGACCTGGTGACGGATCGCTCACTCCGCTCCGTCTACTTCTTTTCAGGGCAAATTATCCAAATTACTTTACGTTTTTTTTGCCCCCCCCCCCCCAGTGGCTGAGTATTCAGATAAAACTGGTCTCATTTAAGGAAGTAATGAGCCGCCAAGTCTATCTGAACTAAGGCAGATTATTGGGAGCATTTTCCAAAGCTTGTCACACAGAACTAACAGCTATTAGCGGTGAAGCACCTCGGCATGCTCTGGGTCGCTGACGAGGATTAAGCCATTCTGGAGCAATTTGCAGCCAAAAGAAGGCGCTTCATGGGCACAAGTGGTGTTTCCGTCCTGCAAGGTTCGCAGCTCTCCTCACTCTTGCCACGCGCAAACAACCACTCTTCCATTCATCACCCTGCGAGGGAAGTGTGTGAGCAGCAGGTCAACTGTGAACATCAGGTATTAATAATGCAAGACAGGAAGCAGCTCCTGCGAGAACAAAGCTCTGCACTCTGATTCTGCGCCTCGGCTCCCCGACCCATCGCTGCGAGCTGCATCTTCCAGCGTGGAGGGCGAAGAAAGGCTGAAAGGGTGCAGACAAAAGAGGAAAAAAGACGTATAAATAGTATTGCAGCTAACACTCGAGAGCTACTTCAAAATGATGTAGTAATTCTAATCTGGCGTTGAAGGGAAATAAGGATCTAATTGCAGCGCAAACTAAAAAGGGAGCAGAATCAAGGACATCAAAACTTGGGAACATTTAAACAAGGAAGGAAAACTGAGTAAGAACGAAATAACAAGAATCTTATAATGGAAAATAATCACCCTAAAGAAGGTCTATCCATTTTCTATACCCGCTTATCTTTGCAGGCTCACAGAGCAGGCTGGTGGCTCTCTTCACTGGTCATTGGGGTGAGACACGTTACCAAGAGAGAAGCTCTCAAATCTAAGGTTGCCTCAGAGTAACCAAATATCCTGACAGGGATGTTTTTGGACTGTGAAGGGAAGCTGGAGTACCTGGAGAGGACCCGTGCATGTCCAAGACCTACAAGCTTCTTGCAACACCAACCAGCCTCCTGAAAGGATAAACGCACTAACACAAAGAAACAGGATACGGCCAACAGGTGTGCTATTAAGAGGCAACCTATGTTTTCACAAACAGAAGCATAATAAAAAAAGTTGTTAAAGCCGGTGGTATAGAAATATAGAAGCCCATGAATATTTAATAATATTTTGTCAAGTTAATTTGAAGGTTAATAATTTATTTCATTGATTTAGTCCGAGAAGGGAGTTTGGATAATGCTCCTATCTGTGGATCCTCTACCAGGAGGCTAAATTGCTGACCAGATCATCACAAGGACACAATAGTTGTGGAGATTTTAATTCTCACTAGATCGGCTAATAAAGATTCATACTCATTGTTATTGCTTGAATAATTATAAGTCTTGTTTGAGTTTTATTATCTTGTGATTGTGAGATGCAGCATGGGAAATATTTCTGTCAGGGATGGATGACTTCCAAACTGATCCTAAAATTAAGAACTTGGGTGATAAAATAACCTTCCTGGGTTTAACTCGGTAGGTTCCAGTCCAGTAGGACCTAACCGCGTCATCAACCCAGCATGCATTGCACAGGTGAAGAAAATGGCAACCTCCATGGATGAAAAATATTTCAAAGTATGTACAAATTTTAAAGTAATTATGAGTTTTTGCGTATCACAAACAGCAATTTTTAAGTTAATAGGGAAATTAGAACATATTTAGACCAACATGTTCAACTAATCGTGGATCCCTTTAAAGTAATGGTACTTCTACTTCATACAGCTTCGAAGCGATTCTGGTCCACTATCCGGTGTCTCAGGAGGGGGAAGCAGTGCAGTACCAACACTGTTTACAGTGGGGGTGGTGTGCTGCTGACCTCGACTCGGGACGTCGTGCGTCGGTGGGCGGAATACTTCAAAGACCTCCTTAATCCCACCAACACGTCTTCCATTGAGGAAGCAGAGCCTGAGGACTCTGGGTCGGGTTCTCCCATCTCTGGTGCTGAGGTTGCCGAGGTTGTTAAAAAGCTCCTCGGTGGCAAGGCTCCGGGGGTGGATGAGATTCGCCCTGAGTATCTTAAGGCTCTGGATGTTGTGGGGCTGTGTTGGTTAACGCGGCTCTGCAACATTGCGTGGACATCGGGGGCAGTTCCCCTGGATTGGCAGACTGGGGTGGTGGTCCCCCTATTTAAAAAGGGGGACCGGAGGGTGTGTTCCAACTACAGAGGAATCACACTCTTAAGCCTCCCTGGTAAGGTCTATTCAGGGGTTCTGGAAAGGAGGGTCCGTCGGATAGTCGAATCTGGGATTCAGGAAGAGCAGTGTGGTTTTGGTCCTGGCCGTGGAACACTGGACCAGCTCTATACCCTCAGCAGGATTCTTGAGGGGGCATGGGAGTTTGCCCAACCAGTCTACATGTGCTTTGTGGATCTGGAGAAGGCATTCGACCGTGTCCCCCGGGGGATCCTGTGGGGGGTACTCCGGGAGTATGGAGTACCGGACCCTTTAATAAGGGCTGTCAGGTCTCTGTACGACCGGTGTCAGAGTCTGGTCCGCATTGCCGGCAGTAAGTCGGACTCGTTTCCGGTGAGAGTTGGACTCCGCCAAGGCTGCCCTTTGTCACCGATTCTGTTCATAACTTTTATGGACAGAATTTCTAGGCGCAGCCAAGGTGTTGAGGGGATCCGTTTTGGTGGCCTTAGGATTGCGTCTCTGCTATTCGCGGATGACGTGGTCCTATTGGCTTCATCAGGGCGTGATCTACAGCTCTCACTGGAGCGGTTCGCAGCCGAGTGCGAAGCGGCCGGGATGAAAATCAGTGCCTCCAAATCCGAGACCATGGTCTTGAACCGGAAAAGGGTAGAGTGCCTTCTCCGGGTTGGGGAGGATGTGCTGCCCCTAGTGGAGGAGTTCAAGTATCTTGGGGTCTTGTTCACGAATGAGGGGAAGATGGAGCGGGAGATGGACAGGCGGATTGGTGCAGCGTCTGCTGTACCGATCCGTTGTGGTGAAGAGAGAGCTGAGCCAAAAGGCGAAGCCCTCGATTTACCGGTCGATCTACGTTCCTACCCTCATCTATGGTCACGAGCTTTGGGTCGTGACATAAAGAACGAGATCCCGGATACAAGCGGCTGAAATGAGTTTTCTCCGTAGTGTGTCTGGGCTCTCCCTTAGAGATAGGGTGAGGAGCTCAGTCATCCGGGGAGGACTCAGAGTAGAGCCGCTGCTCCTCCACGTCCAGAGGAGCCAGTTGAGGTGGCTCGGGCATCTGGTCAGGATGCCTCCTGGACGCCTCCCTGGTGAGGTGTTCTGGGCACGTCCCACCGGGAGGAGGCCCAGGGGAAGACCCAGGACACGCTGGAGGGACTATGTCTCTCTGCTGGGAACGCCTTGGGATTCCTCCTGAGGAGCTGGCCCAAGTGGCTGGAGAGAGGGACGTCTGGGCCTCCCTACTGAAGCTGCTACCCCCGCCACCCGACCCCGGATAAGCGGAAGAAGACGGATGCATGGATGGATTCTTTTAAGTAGATTTTTAAGATGAATGTCTTTTTTTAACACAGTGAATTCTTCCTTTTATTGTTTGTAAAAGGTAAAAATTATTCCTCAGTAACACTGTGAATTTTGAGCTTAATAAAAGAGCTGTTATATTTTAACTGATTTGTTCTGACCACTGCAAAGCCAGATTGTTTACATAATGTTTCATAAGGTGAAAAAAAGAAAAGAAGCACCGTGAGCTTTTAGTGAGTTTGGTTCATAACTCCCAGGTTTTACTGTACATCAAGAGTCAGAAGTTATTCCAGAATTTTAGCTTCTAAATCACTTTAAATGTCTTAATTTTTATCATTCATACATGATTTTTTTAATGATTTGACTAATCTTTAAATCATCTTTGAATTGGACCAATTTACACTGACAATTAACTCTTTTATCAACAGACTTAAATGGTTTATGATGGTTGCTACGGTGACGTGGTGACCCAAAGATGCCGCTCTTTGCTGCCGTTTCCTAACATTGAGATTGGGAGACTTTTTTATTCTTCCTAACCTTTTTCCTCACAGTATAAGGTGAAAGGACAAATACGGGTCCTTGTCCGACCCAGTGGCGAGAGAACCGGGTGTCTGAGTTGCATCCTAGGAAAACAGAAAGTCAGAGATTATGATTGTAGTGTCTAGCCAAAAAAAGGTATAAACACACATTTCAGTTAAATTAGTAATTTGTGGACACAATCTCGACTAATAAAACTTATTCTGATTTAAGAGGGGTACCAAGTGTTTTCTTAATCTTCTTTAAATCTTCTTTATAAATATACTTAGAATAAATGTTAGGTTTTTTACATTTATAAGTGTGAAATTATGCTATAAAATGAATTTGTGTTAAGGCTTTTATACATTTATGTCTTTACAAAGGGTTGGTAAGACGTGGGGGAGCTTTGTGTGGTACATTTAAATCATTCATTTGTGTATTTTGGGAAAACGTGAAACAAATTCTCTAGACAAATTCAGGTGCTTTAAAGGAGAAGTCCGGTCAAAATCAGAATTCAAACTGCTGAAAGTACTTTAAATATAAAACTACTACATACTGTGCAAAAAATTATACGTTTTTTTAATTATGAATAATTTTCATTTAATCATGTTTATGTAGAAGAATCCATCTTGGTCAAGAATAGTACCGTCACCTCCCATTTTTTGACGTCACTCGGCGGACCCGCAGTTGAGCAAGTTTCAACGCTCTGTTTGTCACGGGGCACTATTTTCCAACATGGAGACGACTGGTGCTCTGTACGAAGCAGAGAGTGATGAAGTACTTAGTGACAGTGATGAGAGCTCCGTGGAGCTATCATCATCTGATAGCGATATGGATTTTTTTAGAAGAGTTTCTTGACAGAAACCGGACTTTTGACGGAATCCAGCCGTACCTATTTCCAGTGCAAACTCAGTCGGGTCCTACAGTATATATGTATACAAGCGTGTGTGTGTGTGTGTGTGTGTGTGTGTGTGTGTGTGCAGGCGCTCCGCCGCAGCACGGCTTTGCGGCGCTGCAGCGGAGCGCACACAACCACACACACAGCGGAGGAGAGATCGCTGGAGTGACTTAAGTTATATATTTGGCCTCTAGTGAAAAGGGCAGGTGGTCATTATTGTATAAATATTAAAATGTAAAAGCGTTCCAGCACATGCTGGGGCGGAGGGATACCACATCACATGTGGTATCCCTCCGCCCCTCTGCTCGGTGACCATCCCCGCAAATTCTACATATAAAATTCTAAAATAAAAAATAACTTACCGAAAATCCTCGCTCTCATGTCATGTTCAAAACAATTTTCTTCAAAATGGTTGCTGCATATGACGTGTTTTCTCTCTGGCCAGAAGTTAGATGGCAAATCCGTTCTCTTCAAGTTGGCAATCCAGCAACGAGCCAGGTGGCTCATGAATCGGGAAGTTGAAATAAGCAATGTTTTTTCTACTTTTACCAGTTGTGTTGGAACATCCGATGGCCATGCACGTGGGCATTGATGCTTCAGCAATAGCTCTTGGGAATGTCAATGGAGAAGTCCTCTGGAAATCCTAAAAAATTATTGATGATCGCAGCTGTGTAGAACGGCTCCTATTGACTTTGCATGGAAAGCGGAGAGAAATGCTGTCGCCGCTTCCGCTTTTCCACGCCCCAGGATGTGATGTCAAACGCCCCTTACTGCCCAAATATGGGCAGTAATGTCAGCCCCCATACACAGTGATTCAGACGACAATTTATGTTTTTATTTTCTTATTGATTAAAGATAAGTTCATTAAATAACCACAAACGTATTAGTTTTAGTTATAGCTAATGGTCCCCTGATTTTTCCTTGTTGACCGGACTTCCCCTTTAAGACTTTATCTCTATATTCTTTTAGAAATTAAAATACAATCTGCTCTTATATGTGGATAGACAGTTTGCCCGTTAAGATTAAACATTAAAGTGTTTCATTTCACACCACGTGGGCAGGTTGTAAACAGAAAAAACTTAAACAATCTTTATTCCCATGTTTTTCTGCAGCCTCAGGTCAGAGCAAACCAACAACCCTCCAGAGAAGAAAGGACAGAGTAAAATCATCCAAATTCCCTGCAGCTAAATGAGCTCCTGTGTTTTCTAGGCATGAAAAAGCAAAAATAACATTTCTACACGTTTTGAGTGGCTCTATATTTGTCATCCGAAAAAAAAACCCACCAGAAATACATCTAAATGGTGTTGAGGCGCTAAATCAGTCAAGACATCCATCGCGATCCTATTTCTGCACACAGAAGTGACACCTTGTCGCCTCTGTCAGCGCACGTCGGTGGAGGTGAGATGTGCTGAATCCTAGAATAGAAATCAACCATTGAGAAGTGATTTAAAACAGCCCAACATCCTTTACAGTCAGAAATTAAACTCTCTGACGTCACAGGACCAGCTTTTCTGGACTTGTTGTGAAGTTTTAAATGAGAAAGACAAAAAACAAAATAATGACAGCAAAGAAGATGAATCATAAAATGTAAAACTAAGTTGTAAAGTGTATTTTCCAATGACACACCAAATTTTGCTGCACAATATAACTTGTGATGATTTTTTTATGGTTCTCTTCTATTTTCTGAATTTCTGCTACAGTGTTTTTTTCCTCCACCTTTCTCCGGTGAGAAGGTTGGAACAACTCAAGAAGGAAGCTTGCAGTCAAAGCTTTCATGCAGCACAAACCTTGCTCTGAATTCAGCAGCAGACACGACTCCTTGCTGCCTGACAGCCTCGAGTGGATCCAGTGTCTGGCAGAAACTGTCAGAGCATAAAATACTGATGCTTGTTGCTGGACAGGACTTCCTGGGACATAAAGCAACTGTGACACATATAGCGGGGAGATGTTTTCTTTCCACTATAACAGGGCAACTTATAAACTGTGCTATTTAGTTCCATTTACATTTTACGCCGATTTTGCAACAGCACATCCATAAATTGCACATCATCATTTATTAAGCAGGTGCACAGTGGTGCAACTGGTAGTACTGTTGCCTTGCTGCAAGAAGCCCCCCTTCAAAAAAAAAAAAAAACACCACAAAACCAGGTAGGGATGATAAATGCATTTATGATTTCATCTATGTATTTCATCTGGGTTTGTAGAGATTTGTTACCACAAAGCTTTCCAAAGGCCCATTTACAGCATTTAATTCAGGTTGAGGACTGGACATTAACTAGGCCGTCACAGCACTTTGGTTTATTTATTTATCAGCAATTCTATTGTAACTTTTATGGTGTTTTTGCGGTTGGACATTGGACCAAAGGACATTGTGTCAGGAACCAGAGACAGATGGACCCAGTATTCAGCCAGACAAGAGGTTTGGCTGAATACTGGTTTTAAGCAAAAAACTGGATTTTAATACTAAACAGGGACAGGCAAGGTTCAATGGTTTACAAAGGCAATCCAAAATCCGGTACACGAAAGGCAGTCCAAAACAGGCAAAGGTACAGACAAGGATGAGGCAAACTCAGAAAATCCCAAGGCAGATCCAGGTCAGAGAAACAGGTAAGCAATCATACAGGGCAAGAAAATCAGGTTCAGGGATCAGGCTGGCTCAGAATCAAAAAAGGAATCGGGTCGATATCAAACAGGGCTATCAGAAATACAACGCTGGATAAGACTCACCAAGTGGCTCGAATTGATCTGGCAGATTGCAGAGGTTTGTGACAGGACTATATAGGGGAGTGAGCAGGTGAACATGAGTGAAGACTAATTACTGACATGGGTGGAGCTTATCAGGAACAGGGAAGTGACTGGAAGAAAACTGACACTGATTGGATGGTGACTGGAGAAGAGGAATGACAGGGTGTTGTCTACGAGGTGAACCGAGTGACTGATTAAAGGCTGGATACAGAGAAGTAAACAGAGCAGGCCAAGTGAAGTGATAATAAACAAACCACAATAAAATCCAAACTAGACCATAACCCAAAACAGAACCTAAACCTAACACTAAACAGAACACAAGCTATAACAGAAACCAAACAAGAAAGAACCCGAAACCAAAACTGAGCTTTAAAGCTGGAGAGTTTAACTAATAGATCAAAATAAACAAACAGTCAAAACAAAAACCCAGATCCTGACACATTGTTCCAGAAGTCTTTTGGTTTATTCAGATGCAGCTCTGCAATACAGAAGCGTATTGCATTCACCAAAGAAAAAAAAAGTCAGACAGCTTATCTCATAATTACGAGATACGGATCTCGTAATTACGACATCTAGTCTCATAATTAAGAGATCTGTATCTCGTAATTACGAGATAAAATGTCATAATTATGAGAAAATATGGCATACTTAGGAGATCAGGAAGGACAGTCATTGCTACGGAACCGTATTGTACGGGAGCGTATTGTGCTGAGCTACATTACAAGAAACGTGAAAAATGTGTGCGTTGTCGGATTTAATATGCTTTTATTTTCTTTTAGGTATGCGTTACTGGGAAATACTGAGTTTCTTCAATGTAGATGGAATTAGTATTAGTTTGTCAACATTGCACCGGAACCTTAAGTCCTTAGGATTGTTTAGGCGAAAAGCCCACTCTGACTTGTTTGAAGTCGCACTGTTCCTGCAGGAGCACTTAAACCAGCACGGGATGCTTCATGGCTATAGATTAATGCATCTGAAATGGATCCAAGCTGGTTTGGTGGTGTCCCAAAGAACTGTCCAGTACCTGCTCAAAATCCTAGATCCTCAAGGAGTACAGCTGAGGCTTCAGAATCGCCTAAGACGACGTCTCTACAGAAACCCAGGTCCCAACTTCATGTGGCATGTCGATTCATATGATAAACTAAAACCATACGGAATCTGTATTAATGGAGCTGTTGACGGATTTTCGCGTATAGTCAAATGGCTGCATGCTTACTCCACAAGTAGTTATCCCAGGGTTATAGCTGGGTACTTCATTGATGAAGTGGAAAACAGGAGCGGAACTCCAACACGTATCAGGTCAGACCTGGGTACAGAGAACTGTTCAGTGGAACAGATGCAGATCTTTTTAAGAAGTAATCATGAAGACCAGTTTTCTGAAAGATGTTACATTACTGGCTCAAGTAATCATGACCAAAGGATTGAACAATGGTGGGGATTTTTAAGAAAACACCATGCACAATATTGGATGAACGTCTTTCAATATTTAAAGGACTTGGACCATTTCTCAGGAGACTTCCATGATAAAAATCTAATACTGTTCTCCTGTCTGGAAATAATTGAGGTAGGTAGCCTCAGTTTTTCTGCTTTTTGGTTGAATTAAGATAATACTTTGAATTGGTTGAGTGGCTAATAAATTCATTGTTAACCATTATGTGCTTCAATGAACAATAGTCGTCTGTCTTGTAGGAAAGCATTAATAGTCACTTCACACTGCAGTTTAGCTATTGGATACTTTTACATTCACATTTTTCCTCAGCTTATACTACTGTTAATATTTCTGACAGAATTACAATGTGGTCAAATAAATACACAATCCACTGCCCTTATTTGCACAAATGCATTCCTAAATTAACCTAATCTAAAACTGAAATTAGAGTTTAACAGAGCTATACAATTTGAGGACTGTCTGTCTTCTATTAGTACACCTCTTAAAGAAAAATATCTATACTGTGTGAATCTGTTGGGCTACACCACCTAGAGATCTATTTAAGCATTGCTCTTTCATAGTAAAAATTTAACAACAGCATCACAAAAAATGTATACACATTTTGTTTATTTTAGCAATAAATGGTACCATAATTAACTGTGCAAATTTAATGACTGTTTAGTATATTGTTACAAAATTTAAATAAACATATTTAAATTTTACACTTAAGATAGTAGAACAATGAAGACATGTTCTAACAAAAATTCTGTCAAAAGTATTAAACACACCAGCTTTCTCTATTTAAACCTTATTTATAGTTCAGCAGAGCTTTAGAGTGCATTTTACAGAGGACTATACACATTTGTAAAATATCCATAGAATTATCCCTGTAAATATAAATTTTACTTTCTTTTTCAAAGGGAACTGCAGCAAGTTGCCCATCTGTGGAACTGCCACAGAATTCGTCACTTCAGGAATGCCGTGTCCCCAAGTGGACGACCACTGATTTTGTGCAGTTTTCCCACCTGTTTGGCACTACAAACTACCTTAGACCAGTTGTCAGTCAACAAATACAAGCTTGTAGAGAGGAATGCCTGCCAAGAGG
The DNA here is from genome assembly GCF_011125445.2 of Fundulus heteroclitus. NCBI lineage: Eukaryota > Metazoa > Chordata > Actinopteri > Cyprinodontiformes > Fundulidae > Fundulus > Fundulus heteroclitus. Next base: position 28,146,398 of record NC_046372.1, read on the forward strand.
CCCGCACCCGTGTCATAAGATGGTTTTTGACATTTGTTGCCTTGCAATGGCAGAAAACCATCAACACCCACCTCCTACTCCAGAGGAATCACTTGAGCTTTACCTGTTTCTGCGAGCTTACATCCATACTCACCTGTAAAAGTAAGCAGGCTACTAGTGCTGTAAGAGTACTTTAGTGAAAACTAGCCTAATCTAGAGAACATTTTAGGCAAGTATCATTTATATATCTATAATGTAAATTACAAGGTTTCCTATTTAGTATGTTTTGATGTTTCTATTTCTTAACTTTCCTCAGTGAACAGTCAGAAGAATAGTTGACTGTAGGCTACCTGTCTCACCAAGCAGGTATAAGGCTAATAACTTACTAATTTTTAAACGTGTATTTTACAAAGCAAATTTTTCTGTAGAAAACATATATTCTGATATGTCTTAATTGTCTAAATCAGGGATTCCCAAACTGTGGCGGGGTGCGCGAGCTGAAATCTGTAATGGCGGTTTGACAGTGTTTTTTTCGCACACCATAAAGACGTGTAAATAAACATTTCCTTTATGAAAACTAAAATCAAAACAGCAAATTCAATAAATAAATAAAATGTATTGACATTAAAATCTGTTTATTTTTAAAAAGTCTTGTTCTACACTTCATTTTAATATGAATTTATCTTCTTCTACGCATTGTGCTTCAATGCGTAGAAGAAGCAGCTTGTGCCCTCTACTTCATTCATTCTCGCAAATATGCTCAATCGGCTGAAACCAGGGAATCGGATGCAAGAGACGAGTGAATTGCAAACCATTGACAAATGTCAATGTCATTGATAAATGTCTCTCCAACTCCTTCGTCGCTTCACGTCGTGTATGTCAGTCGAGGGACAATTGAATTGGGTCAAAAGTTTTTACAAGCTTAAACTGAGCGACACAGTCTGTCTTTCGATGTTGCGGTGACTCTGAACCTCTCCCCGCACTGACGCGCATGACTCGCCCACCCCCGCTGCAGCCTCCGCAATTTTTTGACTATGGTCACGCACAGAGCTGCAATACGTTTCAATAAGCCCGTTTACACTACACTTTTTTAACTGAGCCGAGCCGAGACCAGTCTGAGCTTGGATCAGTTAACCAAGCCGAGACGACCTTTTACACACCACGCTATCCCGGTTCCTTGGTTGCTCCTCGCCTCCTAGTGGCGATCTGTGGTACTACCGCTCTCTGGGATTGAAGGCGGGACCAAGCAAATCAAAATGGCGGCGCCCGTAACATTCAGGATGTTATAGTTTGACAGAGTCGGCTTTTGGGACGTGGATAAGACAAACGAACGTCTAATCAGGATTTACAGACGCAGGAAACAACAACAGACGCTGAGGTTCATCACACTGCTAAGCAGAATCATCTCTGGAAACCGTGTGGCACGGTAAGGAAGCTAGTATTATTATGAATGTCTGAAATTTGTCTGAATGGATTGTAAACGGGACGTGCAGCCAGAAAAACCGCAGACAGTCAGCTGACTGTAAGGGGATGACGCCGTCTGCTCATGCGCTCTTTATCAGAAAACCTCTTTATCAGATCATCAGTTTAATCTCTTGCTTCAGAAACGTTTCAGGTTGTGGAGGTGTGGCCGATCTGAGCGTCTCTTTCTTTCTCTCGCTCCAGGCTGTTCCCCCTGATGCACCTGAAAATCCTCAGCATTCTGTTGTGGATTTTGCAACTTTATTGCAGTTTAATTCAAATTATGTTCCAATTTTATTCCCACAACTTTTGTTATGATGGTTGAATTGATGTAACTGCAACAGAATTTTTAAAGCTGAATATATTAAATCTGTGACATATTTGCACAGTCAAAATAAAAAAAACATTTTGATGGGGCAAGCCACCAAAACTTTATTGGCCCATCCATAAGAGCATTTCAAAACATTTGTAACATTTCTTTTGCTCATAAACTGAAATAAAAGTGGAGGGGTGGAAATAAAAGTGTAAGACAGTTAGGAATTAACAGGCATTATTAATAATGCTCTTTTCTCATGGAAACAACCTGCCAAATCACTTTTTTTTACAACATGTTCTTTTCTGTCATAGAAATTAAATTCACACCAATTACTAACAAAAGCCCTCTCTTTTTCTTAAAGCTTTACAAGCTGGCCAACTTGACAATCATTGAGCCTCACAGTACTTCCATTGCTCAAATATTAGAAATATTGAAATATTATTTCAAACTGAAATTTGAAAACTACAAGGCTTTTAATTGGAATCATTTCCTTATCAGGCACAATTTGTTTTGCAATATTTTTATAAACAAAAATAGCACATGGAAGACTGCACAACATTAGATTATCTGGAAATTGTTGCACCATTTGTTACACTCTTCAATCAAATCTATAATTTCCAGAAGTTACAGATAAAAAGAAAGATAGGCAAGTTTGACTGCATATTGGTTGTTAATCTCTGACACAGAACATGTCAAGTTTAAGTCTTCTTGAGGTTTTGAATTATTAGCAACAATTAACAAAATATAAACAAAAGACATGGACCCTGCCTGGTGTGTACAGGATTTTCTAAATACACGATATCCATAGTGTAGTAGTTGCTTTTTAGCCCACTCTCCATCTCCACCCTTAGCTCTGGGTATGAGTTGTATGTACAGGGTAACTCCAAAACTGACCCACAGGTGTGTGCAATTGGCCGGCGTTCCAGTCCTTCCAAAGTTGTAAATACCACTTCAACTTTTGGGACACAAATGACATCTGAGCCTGTTACAAATCTCAGCAACCTTCTGAGACCCACCTCATCTAATCCTCTAATGTACTGTTGTAGAAATCTAAGGGCTTGTTTCTCAGCTGGTGAAATTGGACTTGCTTCAATCATCTTTAGGACCTTCCTGCAAGTTGTTTTTTTGTCGCCATACATGACCTGCATTTTTGTTGTTGTGGTTATGGCGCTCCTCAGGGGTTTCCCAGCAACTGCAGACATGTTATCAAGAGCATATTTAGGCTCTTGAATTATTTGTTTGTGTGCTACTTTAAGGAGAACTGCTTTAAGGTTCTCACGTGATGGAACCATTTTCACTCCAAGTCGATCAAGTAGATCAAATAACTCATCCTGACTATCACTGTCAATATCGTCCTGTAAAGCAGTTGCTATGAGATCTCTTTCACACTGACTGAGATACAAGAGCAAAGATTCAAACAGTATATCATTAGACACAGCATGTTCTCCAAATATCAGTGCTGTGGTGAATGCTGGGGCAAGGCGTAATGGAAAGTATCCTTGGTCCAGAAATCCTTTAGCCATTATTCTTCCCACAGACTTCCATTCTTCCTCCTGCCATTTTGGTGACAGGGATGGCACTCTCATTTCTGCCCCCTCTGCTGCACAATCTAAAAATTCTGTCCAAAAAACAGCATAGACATCTCTTGCCACACCATCTGCATCTGTGCCCTTTTCATTAACAAAGCTGTAAGTTAAGGGGCAGTCAAGAATCATGTCATTTTTGAACTGACAAATCATTTCCTCTAACAGATTTACTCTGTGCAGTTTGATAAACACTGTAAGTAGCTGATAGCCTGCATTTAAACTTGGGTGGTTATGTTCAACGTAGTTCTGTGAGACAGGAGTAGATGTGGAGGGGGCAACGCTGACAGGTTCCTCTGCTGGAGGGAAAACTGGAATGGTGTCACCTAGTTGGATTTCTGAGAGCAGACCATCAGGTGCATCAACACTTGAAAGGACAGTTTTGTCATTACTATCTCTATCTAAAACAGGAGTTGATGTGCAAACGGCACTATTGATGACGTCCTCTGTGGACAGGAAAACTGGAATAGTGTCCTCCAGCTGACTTGCAGAAGATACAGCTACTAGGCCACCTATAAACACCTCTGAATCATCAGACTGGGAGCTAAGATCAACTAGGTCAAACACAGCTGACTGGGAACTGGAGCTCCCATGATTGTATTTAGCTGCTGTAGACGGTCCTGCTTGTGATTCATTCACACTAAATGGCTTTTCCTGGGGCTGATCAGAATAATCTGCCTGGTTTTGCTTTTCCCCTATAGTGGCACCATGTCTGTCCATCTCGCTGTCTGTGTCTTTCAGGTCTACCCGTCTCGTTGTGTTTAGATAAAACCGTAGTATCCCAAATTTTGACAGTGTGTACAAGTCACTCACAGTAGTGCTGTCATCAAATACTGATTCCTTAAAATCATAAAGTCTTGGACTTTATCTACGTGGACTTTATCTTATCTCATAATTACAAGATACTGTAACGTTCTGTTGTGGTTTAGGTTATTTTCAGTTAGTCAACTTTTCTGTTTTAGGATTTATTTCTGTGTTGTGTTGTTTTTGATTTGTGCTTAGTCTGCTTGTAGTCATCTGGTCTTGGTTATTTATGTCAGCTCGTGTCAATTAGTCTTGGTTTTACTTGCTTAGGGTTTTTCTTTATTAGTCTGTTTGTTCCTTCTATTGCTTTCACCTGTTTTGGTTAATTGGTCCCGCCCTGCTCATCTGTTCCGTCCTCCTATTTAAGCCTGTCTTAGTTGTTTGTGTTTTGCCGGTACGTCTTGTGTTTATCCCTCTCGTCAGCCTGCGGTAAGCTCTTTCCAGCCTTTGATTATTTTTGTGAATTACCTGCCCGTCTGCCAGTCCGTGCCTGTTCTGTTCTTTGCCTTCCAGTTTTTTGAGTCCGCCTTTTTGCCACCTGGATTTTGTTAATAAACCCCTTTTAAAATACAGCTCCGTGTCTGGCTCACCTTTGGGTTCAACGTTAACAAATTCATTACAGATACAGATCTCATAATTATGAGATAAGCTGTCAGATTTTTTTTTTCTTCGGTGAATGCAATACGCTTCCGTAAAAGTAAAACTTTTTCCGTCTGTTTCTAATTTTCCTGTCATGAACTTTAACATTTAACGTGCAAACTGAGGTCCAAAGGGCCTGAGAAAGAGTTCTTCAGTTTCTATTACCAGTTCTCAGATCATTGCACAGTCTGGCCTTGTAAATAATCCTTTTCACTCTAGAATGATGCATTTCAAATAGTTTCATATTGGCCTTTTAATCCTTCTTAGGTTGATGGGTGACAAGAGTTGCCTATCTAAGGTGATTTCTGATGTTATTCTGTCTTGGCATTGTGTTAACTCGGCATTAAGATAACTCCCACCTGCTGGATGCAGACTAGCAAATTTTAAAGACTACAGGTTTTATTGAGATGCTTATACTAATGATTATTAACTAGATGTTGTAATTAGCAGAACCTGGCTGCTACACTCTTTTTTTTAAATCTTGTCAAATTAGTAGGGTTTTCCTTTTTTCGCTATCTTTTATAAGGAATGGTGGAGTAAAACCTTTTTGGTTTTTCTGCACAATTGAGATTAGACTAAAATACTTTTCTGAAATATAAAAACCTGATATTGCAGCAATGGAATCATGCTAACATGAATTAATCATATTTAAATATGGGTTAAGATTGTCAGGGTTGAGTTTTGTTTCTTGTTGTGTGAGTTCAGCTCCTCTCACTTTGCTTACCCTCTAGTAATCAGTCACACCTGTTAGGTCTGCAATCAGACAGAATCCACTCCACCTGTTAGTTTCCCTATTTAAGCCTCACTCTACCTTCAGTTCCTCGCTGGTTCGTCTTCGTTCTCCTGATGCACAGAAAGAGATCCTCTCACGTCTTCCTGGGTGTCAACCTCCTGTTCCTCGTCAGCCAAGGATCGTCCCACGTTTGGCTGAGCTCCCAAGTTCCCCGTGTCTGCCTGCTACCTTCCAGCGTCAAGTAAGCCCATCTTCCCTTTGTTGGACTAATCCTGTCTCCCCTGTCCCAGGATTCTCAAGTCTGCTCTGGAGGTACCCGTGTCTGCGACGCAGTGACCGCAGCATTCCAGTGACCTCCAGCAATTCAGTGCCTCCTGTTCCCCCAGCAATAAACATTACTGAACTGAGCTCTGTGTGTGTGGTCTGAGTCCGGGTTCATCGTGACAAAAACATTACAAGATAACAAGTTAAAAAAAATCAGACCCCAGTCATAATTCCAACATAGTAATAGCGTTATTGTGCTAATTAAATAAAGGAATTACATAATGAATTATTCTCCGGCAGCATTATCATCTTTACTCTTCTGAAAATATGGTGACATCAAACAAAATCTCCCACTGACAAACTTTACCTTAAAGCTTGTGCTTTGTGAGAAAATGCAAATTCACCTCAGTCTGGACAAATACAAAATTTTTTTGTTTTCTGATGTTTGAGCAGACAAAATTATCTCACAACCCCAATTTAAAATTAAAAACAAAGAAATCAGAAAATTATGCTTTATGAAGTCTGTGTTAAAGAGCTGAAATCTTAAGTTAAATATACCCTTTGAAAACGCAGTGATCTTTTATTTTTTATAGAGACGGTGTATTTTTGTTCTGTCATGGATGTTGAAGGTGATCTGAGATTTCCGCTCATTTAAAAGTGCAGCATGCTGGATTTGTTTTGCCCTGTTCAGTATTTACAGATGTGATAAGGGGACAAAAATCTATTCACCACTTTTGTGAAACTTCAAAGACAAACACAAAACATGTATAAATTCATAATTTCTGTTGGAGAGTCATTTACATACATTTTGAGTACACTCGAGCTCATTTTGGAAAAAGGAGCTACATGTGCCCTGATTTACCTAAAAAAGCGACGAGGTAAAGATCAGGAATGGAGAAGTTTTCATCCATGTTTCTTTGTAGTGATGCATTTTGGTTAGTGTTCAAGCTGCAGAGCAACGTAGGAAGTGAGAAGTCTACATGTAAACATTAGGTGCAAGATTTTCACATTAATTTGGGCTTTTTAAAGTCACACTTAAAACACTTTTGTTTTTCTACGGTTGGAATTTTTACGTTAATTTTAATTTTTAAAATCAAGAACTGGATGCAGAAGTCTGAATCTATTGCAGATTTTCTGTAATTCTTTGTCACTTTGGTTCCCTTACCTCAAGGTTAGCATGCTGTATCCATTCCAAAACGTTAATTTGTGGGTATTTATGATAACTGTCTTTATGAAAACACCAAACGGTGTCCAGATTTCATCCACCAAACCCAAACTGCTCCCCCTCAAAGAAACAAAAAATAAATAAATAATGGAAAATTGGGTAGAGAAAAATCAGGATCGATGCAGGACTAACCAAGGTGCAGGACTATCATAAAGTGGAAGGTGTTGGGGCATCTCTGTGACCATCCAAAGTGAAGTCAGTATAAAATTAGCAAGAGACTGAGATGATGTAAAACAAAAACAAAGTCCTTACTCCACAAGTGACACTATCAAGCAATTAAATCTGCAGCTGTCCACAAGGACAAGCCAAATTTCTTCTGGATGGAAGTTTCAAAACCACACGAGACAAAGACTGAGCTACAGTGGGGCAAAAAAGTATTTAGTCAGCCACCAATTGTGCAAGTTCCTGATCCGTGTAAAGGAAAGAATGAATGGGGCCATGTATCGTCAAATTTTGAGTGAAAACCTTCCATCAGCAAGGGCATTGAAGATGAAACGTGGCTGGGTCTTTTAGCATGACAATGATCCCAAACACACCGCCCGGGTAACAAAGGAGTGGCTTCCTAAGAAGCATTTCAAGGTCCTGGAGTGGCCTAGCCAGTCTCCAGATCTCAACCCCATAGAAAATCTTTGGAGGGAGTTGAAAGTCCTCCATGCAGATCTCCTCTAGAACATCACTGCTCTAGAGGAGATCTGCCCTACAAAGATCTGCCTACAAAGATCTGCCATACAAAGTATTGAGATGAACTTTTGTTTTTGACCAAATACTTATTTTCCACCATATTTTGCAAATAAATTCTTTAAAAATCAGACAATGTGATTTTCTGGATTTTTTTCCTCTTCTTTTGTCTCTCATAGTTGAGGTATATCTATGATGAAAATTACACACCTCTCTCATCTTTTTAAGTGGGAGAACTTGCAGAGTTGGTGGCTGACTAAATACTTTTTTGCCCCACTGTATTTAGCCCCAGTGACAACAAGAGCAATGTTTGTAGGAGTCTGGGTTAAACTATCAGACCCAACTGTAAAGCATGGTGGTGGCAGCATCATGCTTCAGTTCTGTTACTGTCACACTGGAGCATTGCCAAAATGTGGATGAGATAATAAAGGAGGAAAACAACCTTAAAAATGTTTAACGTTTCCATAACTTAGCAAATTATAGATGCAGGACAATGATTGTAAATGTGCTTTAAAACAATCAATCAGCAATCAATATACTTTTGGAAATGCTCCAAATTCAACCCAAGCAAAAACTGAAGAAGTTTGCTTAAGAGCGGTCACAATATTTCTGCGTGTGTGGGAACTCACCCGCTTTATACATACTGGTAGTGCCGTTTGTTTGATTGGTTATATTTTTGTGTTTTAGCAGTTTTCTGATGCCACTTAGTGCTGTTTAACTTTTAACTTAAACCATCAGTGGGTTCGTTTTTCATATTTTCATTTTGCTCTTTAAAAGCTGCAGCTTCAACCCTCTTCACAGCAAACACATATCTGCCACTCATTACTGATGCAAGAAAGTAACTTTTTTTGTTATCTACAATCTACGCTGTGAGAGTCATGTTCTTTGACTTCTCCAACGCTTTCAACACCATCAGACCGGTGCTGCTGAGGGGGAAGCTGGAGGACGCTGGGGTGGACAAACATCTAGCTGACTGGACCATAGACTACCTCACTGACCATAGACTACCTCACTGACCATGGACTACCTCACTGACCATGGACTACCTCACTGACCGCCCTCAGTACGTGCGGCTGCACGGCTGTCAGTCAGAGGTGGCGCTCTGCAGCACCGGGGCCCCCCAGGGCACCGTTCTGTCTCCGTTTCTCTTCACCCTCTACACCTCGGACTTCACCTACAACACGGACAGCTGCCACCTTCAGAAGTTCTCCGATGACTCGGCCATTGTGGGCTGTGTGTCTGAGGGGAACGAGGTGGAGTACCGGTCGGTCATCATGGACTTTGTGGACTGGTGTGAGAAGAACCATCTGTGCTTAAACACCAGTAAGACCAATGAGATGGTGATGGACTTCAGGAGAAGACCTCCACCTCACTCACCTGTGAACATCCAGGGGCAGGACATAGAAACTGTGGAGAGTTTCAGATACCTGGGTGTTCACGTCAATAATAAACTGGACTGGACTCATAACACAGACGCTCTGTATAAGAAGGGCCAGAGCCGCCTCCACCTCCTGAAGAGGCTGAGGTCCTTTGGAGTGAGCAGGCCTCTGCTTAAGACCTTCTATGACTCTGTGGTGGCCTCAGCTCTCCTCTACGCTGTCGTCTGCTGGGCTCCTGGCAGCACAGAGCGGGACAGAAAGAGGCTGAACAAGCTGGTGAGGACTTCTGTCCTGGGCTGCTCTCTGGACTCTGTGGAGGAAGTAGCTGAGAGGAGGGTGTTGTCCAAGTTCACATCCATCATGGACAACACCTTCCACCCCCTGCACCAGACTGTAGAGGAGCTGAGCAGCTCCTTTAGTGCCAGACTTAGACATCCTGTCTGTAAAAAGGAGCGCTACCGCAGGTCATTCATCCCTGCTGCCATCAGATTATACAATGCTGCACTATAACTGTGACCATAACTGCAATAATTAATGTGCAATAACTAATGTGCAATAATCTATTTAATACACTGTACTACAACCCGTGCAATAATCCTGATGTAGTGACTTCTGCTGCTATCACCACCTGAACATAAGTCAGTACACATGTATGTATGTATGTACAAATGTATACACGGATGTATATGCACATATATACGTGTAGGTATATATATATATATATATATATATATATATATATATATATATATATATATATATATATATATATATATATATATATATATATATAGACCACTATGAATGTAAATAAGACATCATATGCCCATTCCTATTTCTTTTTGTATTTTTTTGGTATTCTTTTGATCCATTGTATATATGAAGATTCACTGTATATAACTGAATGCACCTTCCCTACTCTGTACCTTCTTGTATGAGCCGATGTGACGAGTGAATTTCTCCATTGTGAGATCAATAAAGACTATCTTATCTTATCTTAATATTTGGAGGAGATTGCAAGCTCTCTTGGTATGAGAAAGATATTTCTAGGCAGGTCTGTCAGGGTCCCTAAAGGACTTGTCATGACATAAAAGCTCTGAGCTGACTCATCTGAAAAAGTCCTAGAGAAAATGTCAGCATAACCACACATTTCAGGGACATTCTCTTATTCATTCACATTTCAACAAAGAGAAATGCTCTCAAACACTCAGCGGAGAAGCAAAGCAAGGTTTAGAGTTTACAGTTTTAGCTCATCATGTGTCTTCTTTTTACAAAGAAAAGCTTTAAAACAACACCTCTGCAGTTTAAACATTCAATATCTGCATACAACCTGAAGAACGTTGGATAATGTTTCTTAGTTCTCACTGTTTTGGTGATTTCAAGCACATCTTACAGATAACAACTAAGTGTTATAAATAAGGCAAGAAGGCAGCAACGGCTGGCAGAGACAAATGTCCCAGAGCAAAGCCATCACAGCCAGAAAAACAGAAGTGAGGTGAACTTTTTACCCCAGAAATGTGAAAATCTCAGCTTTGGTTCCGGAACTAACTCCAGGAAAACACACAACATTATAACATTATTATATTAGAAAGATTTGTAAAAGAAAACATGAGAAATGAACCTGCAGACATATACAGAAGGAGAGAGACTGTTTATGTGGTTGATCAGAAAAGAAAAGTGCAGCTCTTTGGTGTTGCTCTCAGTTTCTGTGGTTCAGGCTCACATAGTTCAGATGCAAAGTAAGCCGAGACATTTTTATGATAACCCTAATATCAACAAACAAGGAGATGGACCGGAAGGGGTCAAAAATGCCTAAAGGTTTTCTCTTGGACGCTTTGATTTGCATGATTAATTTTCAAAACAATATTCTTTTACATTCATTTAAGGGGGTTATATGGGGACTTTTTAATGCCTTCCTTTTTACATTTAGATATTTCTGTTGTGGTCTATATAAAGTGGAACTGCAAAGCTTTGGTCTGAAAACATTATTATTGCGCCACAGCCCTTCTTTTTCCCCTGTTCTGAGGTGAGTGTGAGAGCAATTAATTTTGGTACTGTCTCTTTAAATGCGAATGAGGCACTTCACACCCCACACCCAGCGCCATAGAGATTGAAAAGAGTTGCGACACTCTTTGATGTCACCGCCAGGGCAGTCACGTGGTTCGTGTAGACCGCTATAGTTCCAAAACATACGCTGGCTGTCATGTTCTTCTATGGGACAGACAGCAGCGATTGCGTTATTTAACGGTAAATATATATATAAACATACACCCTACTACTTTTTCAGCTGTTATTGCATGATTACATATTTGTTAATGTCATTTTTCCATTTTTGAGAGGCAGGGTGACAACAAAAAGCTGTATATTACTTAGATACGTTTTACATTTAGGGAGGGAAAAGCTTATGTTCATGTTCGTATGAACAGGAGTACAGGCTACAACGGCTCTAACTTAAGTTTTCTTTTCCATATCATTCATGTGATGACAGATGTCTCATGATTTTCATTTTTTGGCGACTGGGCTGTATTATTGATTACCGTGATTTTGCTTATAAATTCCCATTCAGCCATTAGCTTACCTTCGTGGTAGCGTTAGGTCTGTCGTGGTCCATTCAGCATTCGCCTAGCAGCTAGCTCACTTCTGATAAGTGGACACCCCCAGACCACAACGTGAAACATGATCATGTTAAGACTAAGAATATAATTTTAATATTAAGCCATTCACATATTATCAAAAGCATTATGCTTATATGTTTGGGTCTATAGGCAAGTGCAGAGCTATTAAGATTTTTCTCTACGTCTCTGGATTAATGCACAGAGTAAGAGTAAGGTTAGCTGCAGAGAGAGTGATAGAGAACAGTGACAGGCAACACTCACATTGGACTCCGTTGTTGCTTTGTGCTTTTTTGAGAAAAAACAGTCCATTCAGCATTTACACCCACTTTTTCTGATGAGGCAGGAGTTGGCCACACAACAATGATAATTTTAATACTAAGCCATGCACAAAGAATCAAATATATTAAATAATAACTCATTAACCTTGGATGAATGATTCAAATATTGTTTAATAAAAAATAATGAGTGAGACAACAAGATGTGTGTGTGTGTGTGTAAATGTGTGTATCTAACTGGAAAAACAAGGACAAAGTGAAGGAACAGGGAGGAATATTATAAATACATTTTTAAAAAAATCCTCCACATACATCAGGCTTCAGAGTGCATCAGGGCTGAAAGGAAGGACAACATTAATAATAAAGGTACCTGGCATAAGATAAAAATGAACAGTGTGGAACAAAAAAAATGGGAACAAGCATGAATAATATCAACAAACATACGTACAGTATGTGTGAACAAGAACAACAAATGTGTAAACAGGCGTTAAGAACAGGTATCGTAACCATTTTTTTTGGGGGGGGGGGGGGGGGGGCGCTCCACTGAAACCTGTGATGGCCACAACAACGATACTGCTGGTCCAGCAAGATCTGTTGAGACAGGGGCACAAATATGTTCATTCAAGCCAGTTCATTCTGGACTGCCTACAAAAACACTTTTTCTTGCATACGTCAGAGGAACTCAGTCCCGACACCCGTGGAGTTCCACTATGCACTACGGGCTGCCACTGTAGGGCAGTTCCTTAAGTGCATCGGAGCTGAGAGGAAGGCAAACAGCCGTAATAAGGGGTACCTTGGCAGCAAGAGTCAGACCAAGAAGGCGATTTCCACACAGCAGACCGCCTCACCTAAGGTCATACCATCTAGGCCACTGCCGAACACCTTACTGGTTGCCATGGATGTACTCGGCCACTCCATTCCCGGCACCCTGTCCGCAGTCTCCACAGCCTCCAGTCTCCTCTTATTCCAGCAGTCAGCAGTCGCCACCAGCAGCCATGGCCAGCACCAGCAGAGGCCAACATTATCAGCAGCGGTCACAAGCAGGAGCCGCCATCACCATCCTTCGGCAACATCAGTCAGCTCAAGCAGTCATCGCCTCCAGCAGCAGCCGCCTGCAGCAGCAGTGTTTGGGGAACAAATTAGTCACACTACTGTCTGAGTAACAAACCTTATTTCTACTAGCATCAGATACACAGTACTCAGCTGACTGGCTACCACCGCCAGGTTCAGCAGATACAACCTAAAAAAACGTCCTAGTCAACCTTGATGATCCTAGTAATCTAACATCAATAACTTACTTAATAAAAGATGTCAGAGATTCACTAATGAACTTCGTAATTTCTGGTGTAGCGATACCTTCTTCACAGCTGGCAAAATCGAGATAAAAGTAGCAGGCAATGACTGAAAATCGGTTGTCTACCAAGTTAAGAATATATTTATAAATTGCACTGTGCACATACAAATAAATATAAGCATATGCACCATAAAGGGCCTATTTATATAATATACAGAGTTGACAATTCAAAAGAGGTAGCTATTTAATCAATTTACGCCTGGATATAACGTTAGTGCTACCTTTACAGAGGGCAAAGTCAAGCTAACAAACTAGCAGGCAATCGGTGGTTTACCAAGATAAAACATATATATAATTACGCTGTGTACATACAAATAAAGATCAGTATATGCATCATAAAGGACCTCTGATAAAATATAGACAGTTGACAGTTCAAAATAGGTAGCTATTTAATCAATTTACCCCTGGATATAACGTTACCTTCACAGAAGGCAAGTCAAGCTAACAAACTAGCAGGCAATCGGTCGTCTACCAAGATAAAAAATATATATATAATTACGCTGTGTACATACAACAAAAGATCAGTATAAGCATCACAAATGGCCTATGATACAATATAGACAGTTGACAATTCAAAACAGGTAGCTATTTAATCAACTTACCTCAGAAGTTACTCGACAGTCAGCAATGGAAGTGAATGATGTCCGACGCCATAGAATGGCTTTTTGGAACTATGCGAGGCTGCATACCCCGGAAGTAGGCGGCAAACAGCGTACAACGCAGTCCAATGGGAGTGTCGCGACTCTTTTTATCTCTATGGCTCTGCCCACACCCCTCCAGGTTGCAAAGCTTTCCACTCCACCCCCTAGCAAGCAATGGGACAGTGTGATGAATTGTGTGGGTTAATGCATCCAACAATCAAAAAGTTTCACTTATCCACTTACAGCATTGACATCCTACAGCTTGGAGTACCAAATAGAGGCCAAGAAATCCCCCATAAAAATAGAGGATTTGCATAATTTTTCATCTGGAAGTCCTTGATCTCGTTAAGTAGCTCAGCAGTAAATACTGTGAGATAATTGTTAAAAAAAAGGAAATAGATGTAAGAGATTTTGAGATTACCGAGACTGAACTGCAAAATTGGTTGCCATGGAAATTACAGATTAACGGACTCTGAAGGCAAAGTGTCTGACATACTCAGACTGGACAGAATGACTGTTATGTGTCAGCAAGGACGTCTGCATTTCTCCACTAATGGGATAAACGGAATGCTGATATTATACTAGGAACGCCCTAAATGGGTGGACACATGCTTGGTATTTAATGTAACTAACGACGTTCTGTCATGATTTTGTCTTGGATGAACCCGGACACAGCATGCACACACAGAGCTGGTTTTAAGAGAGTTTATTGCAAGAAGTGGATGATGTTGACATGAAGTACCAGAGTCTGTTACCAGGCGGAGATGAAGGATGCAGGAGCTGGCTGGCAGGAGCAGAGCCGAGAGACTGACCACGAGACCGGAAAGCTGCGCTGCTACAGAACCGGGAGTAAATCCAGAGTCCATTAAGATGGGAACTGAGGTACAGAGTCCAGCAGCGCAGCAAACAGAAACAGGACAAACGGGAACCAAGCCGGGAGGACGGGAGCAGACAGGCACGCTGTTGGATAGACTGATGTTTACAAGCCAGCAACCAGGAACAAACTGAGGTGAGCTTAAGAAGGGGTGTGAACAGGTGGAACCAGTAATGAGATAATTGCAGCCTGACAGGTGCTTCTAATCAGGCTGTGCTGGGAAGGAGGAGGCAGGGACTGCTAAGAATGCAGTTTCAGGCTGCATCATGACAGGTTCTCAGAGACTGGTTGCATTACTGAATCTTTAAATAATCCTCTGCCTTTTAGATTAAATATGGAAAAATATAGTTACGGTTTGAAGAGTCTTTTTAACATTAAAGAAGTCTACAATACAAACACCACATTATGAGATAAAAGAACCAGGGGAGGCCGAAAACAGGTCTATAGTTGAACATAGACAACTGAACATCTGAAAAATATCCCCCAAAACAAAATAGAAAGATAGTTGCATAGCAATCAACAAACTAAATAAACATTTTTTACATTCCTAGAGACTCTAAGTACACAACAAAATATATTTAATGGCTAAAAACATGGATTTTGCATGTCCCCATTAAGTCAGAAGTGAGGTAGCAAATGTGCTGCATACAAAACATATTTTTATTCCTACTGTATTCGTCATCACCAAGGTTGTGTTGATGGATGTCCCACTAAATTACTGCCTAATCTTCCTAAAATCTTCTACATATGTTAATTTTTATGATAACACTGCCACCTTTAAAAGAATGTTCCAGTTTTCCTAAATTAACCTCGTCAACCACTGTAAATGAGACTGTGGCTTAAAGTGGAAAAAATTAAATGTTCAAAAAGCAAAACTGAGCAGTCAGAAAGCCATTTGAGGGAAAATCCTGATGCTTTCCTCTCTGCTAAGAGCAGAATCAACCAATGCTGTACTATCATAAACAAACTGAACTCGACAGACTGTGGTTGAGACTCTGCACTGGTTTTTGATTACTCTGCAGAATTGTAGCGTCCTCATAGGACTGATGTCAGGAAACACAAAACGTGCCGATGACAAGAGATGTGGTTAAGAACATGTTTGCACCATGGAGAATCTTTTCAGCTTCAGCTGTAAACAAATGAGGGCAAACCACCACCTGTCACATTTATGAAGACAGGGTTTTAGGTTTTAGCAAAGTCAGCTGCAGACATCTGATGACATTTTCATTATTTTAGTGGTTAGCTGAGAGGAAGGAAATAGTTATGTTTTGTGGGGCTTCAACAGGACCAAAGCACAGACAGGAATTCAGAAGTCACATAATGAAAGTGAGAATTAAATAAAAGCTTCAAAAAGCAACAGGCATGAGAAAAACAAACTGAAAAATCAGACAGAGCAACAGGAAGCGTGAAATAAACAGAAGAACCCAGCAATGAATATTGAAAACCAGGAAGCTTGAATACAGAGGAGTGCGTGGAGAAAGGTAAGGCAGCAACAGGTGAGAGCAATCAGGTGGAGATGAGGAGCAGCTGAGACTAATGGAGACAAATGAGCTGAAGGCACAAGTGTGCTGAACAGGAAAGACATAATTAACAAATCTAACAGGAACAATGCAAATAATTGACCAACCCAATCAACAAATGCATGCGCCAAAAATGGCAGCCTCCTGTGGAATATAAACAGGGAAAAACAGAATTATAAAGAAATAAAAAACCACACACCTGAAAATCAAGACAACATTAAATGATCAATAAATAAATTATTTCTCAAAAATGTACATGAAAGAAGGACTTTGCATCATAATATTCTATCCATTTATTGCCACATTTTTCTACTTGAACTTTAAGTCAAATCCTGCTGTAATTTGTTTAACTGAGCCTTTATTTCCTCCAGCACATTGAGGGTTTGTCATCATCAGACTCACCATCTAGGATTCTATACTGAGTGCACACTAACTGTCTGGTTCACATAAAATTAGAAACCTTATAGATTTGGCATCACAATATAAATATGTCCAGAAATCATCAGGAGGTCGCCCAGAATGGCCTTCCTGCAAGAATCACAACTGGTGTAACACAAACCCTTTCACAATGCACCTCTACCATTTATTTTTGTTTTGATACTGACCTAATATTCAATCCCAGATTTTACCCCAAAGTAGATGCTCATTATTTGATAAATAAACTTTTTTTCAGTTGGTGAAGGAAGTTCATTATGAGGATCCGAAACATAGAGCTGATCAATACCCAGCTGTCTAGTGAGCAAACTCATTCTTTAGATTTTAGACCAACTTACAGCTTTTATTTCAGTGTTTCTCTTTTTACCTTTTTGATCCACAACATAGATCTTCATGGACATAAAACAATATAAAAAGACATAAAAAGATAATGATTTTTATGACCTATATGTCCTTGGATGTATGAAGAAAAAGAAAGCCGGAAAGATTTTAAACAAAAGCCCCAGAGAGACTTGTTATTTCTTGGTCTATAAATCTTTGTTGTTCTCAGTAGATTTTAATAGCTTTGCCTCTCTTTATAGTATCTTATGTTGCATTGTTTTATTTCTCAGTCTGTCCCTGCTTTGTTTGCATTGGGCTGTCATTCTTCTCTCCTCTCACAAAGGATCATCATCTGATCATCAATGCATAGAAATAATCTGAGGTTGTCTACAGTTTTTTTTTTACCAGATCTTTGTTTCCACTTTTGTATTTTGTATTCTTGTTCTTAATGTGTCTTTCAACAGTTTCCTCTGTCTTGGCTCCACAAAACGATAAATGAATGTTTCTAAGCGCTTTTCTAGCCCAACTAACCACTGAAAGCGGTTAACACTTGATCCACATTCACCCAATCACACTCTCAAACCCAAATAGAGCAATACCCAGGTCTTGGTAGGTTAAGTGTCTCCAGGAGGAAGCTGGAATCGCTCCCACACCTTTCCACAGGCTGTTAGTGGGTTCATTGACATTTTGTTGGCATCTCAGTCCAGGAGCTCGGTCCTGTTGATGGAACAAGGCATATAGCTGTTAAAAGCCAGAGCATTGAACCACCACTCATTTTAAGACTTAATAATTCAGTATATGCTGATAATAATACTTTTCACCTACCTCTCCTACTTTAATCTTTGTGATTTACGCCTGTTGAACTGGACCACCTGTAGGAATATTAGTGTGCAGTCAAGATACACGTTGAAACCAGCTGATAACTGGACGAACTTTCTGCTTGTCCGTAGTTAATGATTCATTGGAGAGTTGGCCACTTGTTTGTACTCTGCACCTCAGGATTAGCCGTCCCTGTTGTGGTTTTCCATTGGCTCCAGATGCTTGGGCCAGAAGCTAACATTTTGTTGTAGTATAAAACTAAATTAACAGCTTTCTACATAGTTTGCATCCTATCATGATACCGGTACAAAGGTTTGTAGAAGCAGTCAGCATGGCCAGGTGGTTATATATTACATTTTGTAATATGTTCATCTGCATGCAAACGTACTTCATACTTCCAGCTTTGACCAACTTTAACTTTAAACTATGATGTTTATCCAAAGTGGAATGCTTTAGTTTCTGGTAGTTTATAGCTATATTCTGTATAATCTTTGAAATGGCAATAATCAAATATTATTCACTCTATCCAAGTCAAAACAGGTAAAACAGCAAAGTTAATGTGGCCATTTCTTTTCCTCTCTTTCAATAATGTTAAAAGAGGTGCTGTTTTACTGTCTCCATGGTGTTTTTACCAAACTACTAAAAATACAAGTAAGATTGCAAAAAAAAAATGTTCCAACTTAAAGGGAACGATAATGTATCCCTTAAATCAACAGAATAGCTCATAAGGTTGTTAATGACCTGTGTCCGTATAATTGTTGCTAACACTGTTCTTTGTCTGCCTCTCCATCCCTGCAGAGAGCTTCAGGTGTGTTGTGTCTGGAGCCCTGGGCTTGGAGATGCTCCACGATGACGTCCCTCTGAGCCTCCGGGGTGGGGGAGGACAAGAGGGAAGGAAAAACTGAAAGGAGGGAGGGTAAGAAGTTGGAAAAAGATGGAAGAGATTCAAATGAAAATCGGAAGAGACATTTAGTTGTGTTGAGATAAAACAATGATGGAAGGAGAACAGGAAAAAGAAGAAAGACAATAAGGGACAGAAGGGGAAATTAATTTATCTAATAATTAATAGGAAACAGTTAAAAAAAGGCACGACAAAATCTGTCTGGAAAACAAGCAGACAAAAGAACCAACGAGGGAAATCAATAAAACATGAGAAAAGAGGAAAGAAAACTGAAATTCAAACAGTTTGGAGAAATGAAAGAGATTCATGGTAAAGAGAAAAAGTGACAAATACTGCAAGAGAAAACCTAATGGGAAGAAAAAAGGAAAAATGCAAACATTAAAGCCCAGGTTGACATAACAGGCAGAGTGAAGATGAGGCTGTTAGTCAAAGTAACTTTTTTGCTGCTTCCAATTTCTTGTCCACAAACACAGCAATACTCAGCAGGAATGTGGCTCAAAGTGATAACTTTCTGAGTAAAAGACGATATACAGATTATTTTGACAATAAAGACAATCTGCCTGGAAACAAATGGAAAAGGCTGGAGCAGGTGTTGGGTGGGGGGGAACAGGTTGGTAAACAAATGTAAACAAGAATAAAAAAGCAGCAACACCATAAAAATGAGGATCTTACCAGACGGCCTTAAAACCCTCAAATCTAGCTGTTGATTAAAATGTCTGTTTCCACAAAGACTTTATTTTGTCAAAAGTCATAATAATGAAGGTATATGTTACTTTTGAGCTCAACACTGTGAACTTTTATTGAAAGAGATAAACTAAATACCAGCAGATTTATGCATGCAGATGTTAATAGTTTGACCTGGAAACGTAACTTCTCCGTATGCAGAGATCTATTCGGCCCGTTTGCGTTTTATTCACTCTGAGCCCGGAGAGGATTTGAGGACAGCTTGTGTATCCCCCTCTTGTTTATTAGCTAACATGGTGATGTCAGCATGGTCAATGTAATCCTCCTAATGTTCTGTGATTCCCCCCCCCCCCCTTCTCCTCATTCAGTGATCCTCAGCACACATACACATTAGAGATTCAGAGGGAAACTGTAACGTTCTGTTGTGGTTCAGGTTATTTTTTCAGTTTAGCCACTTTTCTGTCTTAGGATTTATTTCTGTTTTTCTTGTTTTGTATTGGATTTATGCTTAGCCTGTCTTAGTCTTTATTAGTTTTTATTTCAGCTCGTGTCTGTTTAGTCTTTGTCTTGTTTTCTACCTTAGGTTTATTGTCTATTAGTCTGTATGCTCCTTTTATCATTTCCACCTGTTTTGGTTAATTAGTCCCGCCCTGCTCTCCTGTTCCGTTCGCCTATTTAAGCCCGCTTTAGTTTTCTGTTTGTTGCCAGGACGTCTTGTGTTATCTTCACGTGCAATCTACTCGGTAAGAGCACTTCACCCTTGTCTGTTCTAGTTTAGCCTGCCTGTCAGTTTTGCCCGTTCAGTTTTCTGTTCGCCTGTTTTTGGAGTTTGTTCTTTTGCCTGCCTGAAAGCCAGCTCTTTTTGCCTCCTGGATTTTTTGTTAATAAACCCCTTTTTAAGCATCAGCTCTGTGTCCGGCTAACATTTGGGTTCTTCCTTTACAATTCATTACAGGAAACACAGCAAAATGACAGGATGCTGCATTAGCTCAGCTATCACAACAGCATCACCAGTAGCTCAGGTTCTCAGGGCTTTGAGACACGCCTCTGCAATTGTGCTGTTAAGATACCTCCAGTTTATTCGGAACTTGCTGTAAGAATTGCATTTTCATATGATTTAAATTCATCCATCCATCCATTTTCTGACCCGCTTAATCCCTCATGGGGTCACGGGGGGTGCTGGTGCCTATCTCCAGTGTTCACTGGGCGAGAGGCGGGGTTCACCTGGACAGGTCGCCAGTCTGTCGCAGGGCAACACAGAGACAGACAGGACAAACAACCATTCACGCACACCGAAGGACAATTTAGAGAAGCCAATTAACCTAACAATCATGTTTTTGGACTGTGGGAGGAAGCCACAGTCATATTCATGAAGTTACATTAAAGATGTGAATATTTTCAACATGATTAAAATCAAATTTCTCACAACAAACTTCCAAGCATTGCTTGAATATTTGTTCTGCTCATCTTAAAGTGGATTTATTAGTTGCTACTCACATGTTTAGTATCACGTCGAGCTGTAAAGTATATGATAAATGTATCCTTAATGCACAATGAACATAATACAAAACTGCAATAAATGTTAACTAACTGTCTAAGTACCACGCATCCAAGCGCTGAAATAAAACCTTGATTGAAATAATAATGTGTTTTGTTTTGAGTTGCTGAATAGGCAACTCATTTAGGGTTCATTGGAATTATTTTGGATTATTTTATTATTTATCACAAACCATATCATTATGAAAACATTAAGCTATATAATTACATATTGCATGTTTTCCTAACATGGTGCAGCCTGAGTATCCAGGGTGTTTTGTTGTCAAACATCATGAGTTCTTTAAATATTAATGAAAACAAACAAAAACATGTAAAAAAATAGTAAATTTCATCACTGAAAGGATTTACTTCTCAGAAAAGTTTAAAAAAATATATTTTATTTGTAACATTTCTGTCTTTGGCAGTTCTTTTACTTTCAGCCCAGTTCTGTAAAAAAAAAAGCAAGGATCAGATACAAGAGGATGTATAAGAACTTGTTGCTCAACAGGTGCACATGCTGTTGATCAAGTCATGTCAAATTTATGTGTATAACATATTTCAGCAGAAAGGCGGTTCATGGTGCTTTACATCATAAAAACATAAAAATGATCCAAAGATTTGGTGACAATCAGCTGCACAAAGGCTTCTGTGTCTCCACATCCAAGCATGTGATTATACAATCCAACATGGTGACTGGTATCCACACGTGTGCACATGGGTGGATATTTTTAAATATATTTAGTTTTATTATTGACCTCGAGCAAAAACAGCAGATTTGTTCCTTTTTTTTAATTCAACTCACTGAGAACAATAGAGAGACATAGATATGGGTGAAGCCATCATTGATATTATTATGACATGATTTTTCCACAAACTCGGAGTGTAATGATATATGTGTATTTACAGATAAGGTCCATATAAATTAGAGTTTTACAAAAATCATTACAAAACATTGCAAGTAACCATTTAACTTCATGCAAAATAATGGCTGAACTGGAAAGATTTCAATAGTCTTAACATACAGTACTGCCTAAGGAGGATGTCTACTGCCAGCTTTGTATGGGAGCATTTTAAAAAGGTTGAAAATGAAAACGTAAAGTGCATGTTGTGTGACCGGATTGTCAAGTGTTCTGGGGGGTCGACAAGTGGATTGCGCAGACATTTAGAATCTCAGCATAGGAAAGTTCCTGAAGAAAGCCCATCAACAAAACGTCTGTGGTAAATTACAGGAGACCTTTTATTCCACAAGGAGAAGGTTTATTTCCAGACACGAACACTGTACAGCTCCACAACAGGCTCTTTTTCTCTTTCGGCTCTCTTCCTACTACCGCTCACTCTTCTTCTACGGTCAATAACATTCTCAAACGGTAACAGCGTTTCCTAGTGGTCATGTATGTATTACACTACATTTTCACAGTTACTACAACGTCTGAAAACGCTAGATGGCTACTTTAGCAAAGCTAGCAGGTCGCTTGGTGAAATACTAGCGGAGATGGCAGCTTTTGATGGATTTACGTTTAATAGTATGGCAAAATGCGACTATCTCAGATCAGCACTTAAGAGAGATGGACATATTCTTCCCAAGAATCCCTCTGAAATCTCCCAACAGGTTAGAGGTTTTGCCAATGAACAAAAAAAACAAACTGGCCGATATATTCCAAGACATGGTGAAGCGAGGGATGCGTTTTTCTTTGATGCGTTTTTCCCGGGATTCCCGGGAAATGCGTCGTCTTTTCCTGGGATTTGATACATCTCATTTTCGGGAAAAATATTAAACCCTAATGGCTGCAGCCTGTCAACGGTAAAGATGTGAAGGATTTTGCCGTGTTTGTAAAAAAGAATTAAGCTTTGCACAATGGGTGTCAATGCTTTACGATCTCACATGAAGTCGGACAGTGTAGTCCAGGCGTGTACGCGGGTATACGGCATATAGCCACTTATTTTATTGTCAACATTGCGTATACCCACTTCTGGAACGATATTTGTGTCTTTTGTTTGAGTGTACACTGAGACCAGTATTCAGCGTTTAAACATCACGCGCGCGCTCAGAACTGATAAACTCTTCTCTATCCACTAAGCTCGCTCGCCCTCGATTCTGTGTCTGTCCGTGACAGTTATTAAGAGACCTGCCTGCACTAGACACTTTGTATCCAGCTGAAATATCCCTCCGCCATAGGAGCCGACGATAGTAAAGGCAGACAGAGCAACTCTGCACGTATTTTCTGCAGTTTACGGTGCAATAACTGGTGATAACAGCTGAAAGTAGATTAGGCGGTGCAGATCACCATTTTGAGCAGACATTGGTTCTGAAGATGAGCTTTTAACACGCTGATAACATTGCAGAAACCCAACCCATAAACCATACTTTAATGCTTATTAATTTGTTTTCTCTGTATTCTCTGTACGTTGCCAAATGAAGGACCTGGAGTTACTGAACAGTTGCTAAACAGTCTCATTCAAGGTACTAAGCTCCTGCCCAGTTGCAAGCAAAGTGTAAGACTGGTATGACCTGGAAATTTAAAACCTTTTTCCAGGCTTAATCTGTATGAATATGGATATAAACAGCAAGCAAAAACATTGTTGTTGGTGTGAAAGCTCAGAGAGATTGAATAAACAAACAATAAAACTTATGACTTTATTGAAATGTAAAAATTTTATTAATTTATATGTATATGCCTAATACCATGTCTATCTTTGTTTAAGAGGCAAAAAAAATATATCGGCATGGTATTTATTTACAAATTTATTTACACATTGTGTAAACATCAGGGCGTCATGATTAGTCATTTAGCCATTATAGTTCGGAGTTTAACATTTGGCACTAGGATGTTTTCATTCCAATTCTCAAAAGTGCTTGAAAAATACCAAAATAAAAATATTTTTTGTACAAGCATGTATTTTATTAGTGTCATTTATTGCAAAATTGCATATTAAAATGCCCGAACAGGCTATTACACTTTCAGAAATAAAAGGATAAAACGTGTGATTAATTTGCAATTAATCTTGAGGTAACTATCGATATAATGTGATAATCGATTCAAATTCAATCATTTTAATCGTTTGACAGCCCTAATATAAATACATGTCTTGTGTCCTTCACATTTGTTAATTTAATTTTTTGTTGTCTGTTTTTAAAGAATATTATTATGTTTTCTGCTCAAAGCGGTTAAAGTAAACTAATACACACTCCCGAGTCCCGACAGTAGATGGCCCAAGTTTAAAAACAATAGTCTAACCTACTGGATCTAGCTAGCTACCTGAAAGAGCAGCTGCTAGCTAACCATTATTAAGCAAACTTTTATTCATTTGAAATGATCCCCCCTCTGTTTTTTTGCAAATCGCACACTGTGTATTATATATATATATATATATATATATATATATATATATATATATATATATATATATATATATATATATGCACACACACACACACACACACACACACACACACACACACACACACACACACACACACTACCGTTCAAAAGTTTGGGGTCACCCAAACAATTTTGTGTTTTTCATGAAAAGTCACACTTATTCACCAACATATGTTGTGAAATTAATAGAAAATGGAGTCAAGACATTGACAAGGTTAGAAATAATTATTTGTATGTGAAATAAGATTTGTTTTACAGCAAACTCTGCGTTCGTCAAAGAATCCTCCATTTGCAGCAATTACAGCATTGCAGACCTTTGGCATTCTAGCCATTAATTTGTTGAGGTAATCTGGATAAATTGCACCCCACGCTTCCAGAAGCAGCTCCCACAGGTTGGATTGGTTGGATGGGCACTTCTTGCGTACCATACAGTCAAGCTGCTCCCACAGCAGCTCAATGTGGTTCAGATCTGGTGACTGCGCTGGCCTTTCCATTACCAATAGAATACCAGCTGCCTGCTTCTGCTCTAAATAGTTCTTGCACAATTAGGTGTGTTTAGGGTCATTGTCCTGTTGTAGGATGAAATTGGCTCCAATCAAGCGCTGTCCACTGGGTATGGCATGGCGTTGCAAAATGGAGTGATAGCCTTCCTTATTCAGAATCCCTTTTACCCTGTACAAATCTCCCACCTTACCAGCACCAAAGCAACCCCAGACCATCACATTACCTCCACTATGCTTAACAGATGGCGTCAGGCATTCTTCCAGCATCTTTTCATTTGTTCTGCGTCTCACAAGCGTTCTTCTTTGTGATCCAAACACCTCAAACTTGGATTCATCCATCCACAACACTTTTTTCCAGTCTTCCTCTGTCCAATGTCTGTGTTCTTTTGCCCATCTTAAACTTTTTCTTTTATTGCCCAGTCTCAGATATGGCTTTTTCTTTGCCACTCTGCCCTGAATCCCTCAGGCGCTTCTTCACTGTAGATGTTGACACTGGTGTTTTGCGGGTACTATTTAATGAAGATGCCAGTTGGGGACCTGTGAGGCGTCTGTTTCTCAAACTAGAGACTCTAATGTACTTATCGTCTTGCTCAGTTGTGCAATGCGGCCTCCCACTTCTTTTTCTACTCTGGTTAGAGCCTGTTTGTGCTGTCCTCTGAAGGGAGTAGTACACACCGTCTTCAATTTCTTAGCAATTTCTCGCATGGAATAGCCTTTATTTCTGTCATGGTTGAGTTTTGGTTTGGCTTTGTTTTTCTGTTATTTTCATTTTTTCATCTCTTTTGAGTTAGGTTTAATTTTAGTTATTGTTTTCAGTCATCAGTTTTTTTCCTGTCAATTTTCACTTCACCTCCTCAGCAGTCAGTCACACCTGATAATCATTTGCTTGTTAATTAGTCAGACCCTTGTTTCACCTGTTAGTGCTCTATTTAAACCTCCCTGTGTCTTCAGTTCAGCACTGGGCCGCCATTTGCTATCCACCACTCCATGCCAGTCCCTCTGTAAGTCTTTTTATTCTGTGGTTCGTTCCTGGAGAAGCTCTGCTCTTTGTCCAGGTGTCTTCAGTGAATTGCTAACCTGACAAGCTGCTCTGGTGAAGCCCTGCTCTGTTCCCTGGTGTCTCCTGATAACTGCTAACCTGTCAAGCTGCCCTGGTGAAGCTCTGCTCTGTATCCTGGTGTCTCCTGAGAACTGCTAACCTGACAAGCTGCTCTGGTGAAGCCCAGCTCTGTGCCACAGTGTCTCCAGAGATCTGCTAACCTGACTAGCCGCTCTGAGAAAGCTCTGCTCAGTGCCCTGGTGTCTCCTGCATTCTGCTAACTATGTAGCACTGAGCTTCCTGGCCACTTAGATTATTGTGGACTCTCGCTCCGGGCCGTCAGCTCCTGCCATAACCTACATCCCTGACCTTCTGCAGCCCTGAACCTCCGGTCTTCATCATCCGCCATCCAGCACGCTTCCTTTAAATAAAAACTCTTAAACTTTAGTCCCGTGTGCGCTTCCTGAGTTCTTCGGTAAACAAATCATGACAATTTCTAAGAAGAATAGACTGTCGAGTTTCAGATGAAAGTTCTCTTTTTCTGGCCATTTTGAGCGTTTTATTGACCCCACAAATGTGATGCTCCAGAAAGTCAATCTACTCAAAGGAAGGTCAGTTTTGTAGCTTCTGTAACGAGCTAAACTGTTTTCAGATGTGTGAACATGCACAAGGGTTTTCTAATCATCAATTAGCCTTCTGATCCAATGAGCAAACAAATTGTAGCATTAGAACACTGGAGTGATAGTTGCTGGAAATGGGCCTCTATACACCTATGCAGATATTGCACCAAAAACCAGAAATTTACAGCTAGAATAGTCATTTACCACATTAGCACTGTATAGAGTGTATTTCTTTAAAGTTAAGACTAGTTTAAAGTTATCTTCATTGAAAAGTACAGTGCTTTTCCTTCAAAAATAAGGACATTTCAATGTGACCCCAAACTTTTGAACGGTAGTGTATGTGTATATATATATATATATGGGTACTTGTTGATGGCATTAAAATTATTTCTACGAGCATTAAAAAGCATTAAATTAGGGTTACTCATTTCTGTATAAACCCTGATAAGAGTTCAGCTCCAATTCTGTTGCAAACCCCTTAAAACCCCAAAAATCTTTACAGAGCAAAAACAAGCAATTCAGTCTTCATAAATATTTATTTTTTCCATTCATATTTCTGTGATTATGAAACTGATGGGAATTCTTATATTAACAATCTTAATTCAATTCAATTTTATTTATATAGCGCCAAATCATGAAACATGTCATCTCAAGGCACTTTACAAAGTCAAGTTCAATCATATTATACAGATTGGGTCAGATTATACAGATTGGTCAAAAATATCCTATATAAGGAAACCAGTTGATTGCATCAAAGTCCCGACAAGCAGCATTCACTCCTGGGGAACCGTAGAGCCACAGGGAGAGTCATCTGCATTGTACATGGCTTTGCAGCAATCCCTCATACTGTGCAAGCATGAAGCGACAGTGGGAAGAAAAACTCCCCATTAACGGGAAGGAAAACCTCCGGCAGAATCGGGCTCAGTATGAACGGTCATCTGCCTCGACCGATTGGGGTTACAGAAGACAGAACAGAGACACAACAAGAGAAACAAAAAAGCACAGAAGCACAAATTAATCTAGTAATCTGTTCTACATTAGATGGTAGTAGCGGGTGAGCCGTCTTCTCTGGATGATGTCACAGTTAACAGAACGCCAGACCAGGTGTACCTACTATGAAGAGAAAAGAGAGAGAACAGAAAGTTAAAACAGAAATGACAACACATAATGCATAATTGAAGAACAGTAGAACTCAATAGAGTGAGAAAATTAGATCCTGATATACTCCAGTAGCCTAAGCCTATAGCAGTAAAACTAAAAAGGTAGCTGAGAGTAACATGAGCCACTAGTTATAATTTTTGTCAAAAAGAAAAGTTTTAAGCCTAGTCTTAAAAGTAGACAGGGTGTCTGCCTCACGGACCAAAACTGGGAGTTGGTTCCACAGGAGAGGAGCCTGATAGCTAAAGGATCTGCCTCCCATTCTACTTTTAGAGACTCTAGGAACCACCAGCAGACCTGCAGTCTGAGAGCGAAGTGCTCTGTTAGGAACATACGGGGTAATCAGAGCTCTGATATATGATGGAGCTTGATTATGAAGGGCTTTATACGTTAGAAGGAGAATTTTAAATTCTATTCTTGATTTAACAGGAAGCCAATGAAGGGAAGCTAAAATTGGAGAAATATGATCCCTCTTGTTGATTTTCATCAGAACTCTTGCTGCAGCATTTTGGATCAGCTGAAGGCTTTGAACTGCATTTTGTGGACTTCCTGATAGTAAAGAATTACAATAGTCCAGCCTTGAAGTAACAAATGCATGGACCAGTTTTTCAGCATCACTCCTGGACAGAATGTTTCTAATTTTGGCGATATTCCGGAGGTGAAAAAAGGAAACTCTGGAAACCTGTTTAATATGAGATATAAATGACATGTCTTGGTCAAAAATAACACCAACATTTTTTACTTTATTACCAGAGGCCAGGTTAATGCCACCCAGATTAAGTGATTGGTTAAGAAGTTTATTTTTTGAGGACTCTGGCCCAAAGATTACAACTTCGGTCTTGTCAGAATTTAGATGCAGGAAATTTAAAGTCATCCAGCTTTTGATGTCATCAAGACATGACTGCAGTCGAAGTAATTGATTGGATTCATCAGGATTTATGGATAAATATAGCTGAGTATCATCAGCATAACAGTGGAAATTAATCCCATGCTGTCTGATAATTTTGCCTATCGGAAGCATATATATAGTAAATAGAATTGGTCCAAGGACTGAACCCTGTGGTACTCCACAGGTGACCCTAGAGTTTGAGGAAGATTTATTATTAACATGAACAAATTGGAATCTGTCTGACAGATAAGATTTAAACCACCCTAATGCTTTCCCCTTAATCCCTACAGTATGTTCAAGTCTTTGTAGGAGAATATTGTGATCAACTGTATCAAACGCAGCACTGAGATCTAACAGGACAAGTATAGAGTCCATTATCTGAGGCCATGAGAATATCATTAGTGACCTTCACCAGAGCTGTTTCAGTGCTATGATGAGCTCTGAAGCCTGACTGAAACTCCTCAAGTAGGTCATTACTTTGTAAATGTTCACAAAGTTGATTAGCAACTACTTTCTCAAGAATTTTAGATAAGAAAAGAAGATTAGATATAGGTCTGTAATTTACTAACTCATCTTGATCAAGAGAAGGTTTCTTAAGTAAAGGTTTAATAACAGGTACTTTAAAAGCCTGTGGTACATATCCATTTACCAAGGATAGATTAATCATGTCTAAAATAGGACCACTGATCAGAGGGAATACCTCCTTAAACAACTTGGTTGGGATTGGGTCTAACATACAGGTAGAAGGTTTAGATGAAGCTAAAATTTTAGATAGCACAGAAAGCTCTACTGCTTCTAAACAGTTCTTAACACTCTGTGTTAAGCTTGTTAGATTGTGTGTGTGTGTGTGTGTGTGTGTGTGTGTGTGTGTGTGTGTGTGTGTGTGTGTGTGTGTGTGTGTGTGTGTGTGTGTGTACATGTACTTGCAGCTAAGTGACAACATATTGTTATTGTCATCGCCCCCAGTTGAACACCTCTGCTTCCCTACTGGTTCTTTTACCCCAAAGAAGCTCCTACTAAATAATACTTCTTTAGTAGGTACTGCACAGTGTTGCAGTGGGTAGCACTGCTGACTTGCAGCAAGAAGGTCCTGTGTTCGAGTCCACCTGTGGAGTTTGCATGTTGCATAAGTGGGTTCTGTGCATGTGTTGGTTCTCTCCAGGTACTCTGGTTTCCTCCCCCAGTCCAAAAACATAACTGTTAGGTTAATTGGTCTCTCTAAATTTTCCTTAGGCGTGCGTGAATGGTTGTTTCTAGTGTCTGTGTCTGTCTCTGTGTTGCCCTGTGAAGGACTGGCAACCTGTCCAGGGTGTCCCCCGCCTCTCGCCCATTGACAGCTGGAGATAGGCACCAGCATCCCTCGCGACCCCAACAGGGATAAGCATGTCGGAAAATGGATGGACTTCTTTATTAGGAAATGACTCTTGAAAAATAAACAGAGACACTTTCACTGGGGGAGTGTTGGCCTAGTGGTTAGAGCAGTGCGCTTGGACTCAGAGAAGGATGCAAGTTCGATCCCCAGTGCCTGCACTCTGGGTCCCTGAGCAAGACCCTTAACCCCAGAATGCTTCCCGAGCGCCGCACATGGCAGCCCACTGCTCCCCAAGGTGATGGGTTAAAAGCAGAGATACCACATTTTGTTGCTTGTACTTGTGACAATGCAATGACAATAAAATTGAATTCTATTCTATTCTAAACTGTATCTTAACACCTTTAATCTAAACAAGCCAGATAAATGGTTACAGATGTCAGCTAATGTTCTTATAATACTCATGCAGGGAAAAGGAACATGAAAACACACATGAAATGACGGTTTAGTCTGCAAGGAGCAGTGACAAAGACTCCTGGTTAGGTGTCGAAACGTCTTCAAAAAGAACGGAACAAAAGTCCGGTTGCTTCCGATTTAAGCTGTAAACCTCTGTTTGCTCTAACAGAGGCAGGAAGGCCATTAAGACCAGATGTTTCCTGACGGAAAAGTAAGATTTATTTCTGAAGGAAACCTCTAGTTTGATCTTGGCCCAATATAAAAAATGTTGTGTGGCATGCTACTTTGAAGAAATACTCTGATGTAATTTTTTTTTAGACTTTTGACAATATAGTCTAATCAGAACCAAGCATGTAAAAACAATGACTCGAAGAAAAAATATTTACCTACAAGCAACAGAGCTTTAGTAAAATCCTGCCTCTAAAGATGTTTGCTCATCTAACCTCTGCTGCGGTAGGTGTTGGCCTAGTGGTTAAAGTAGGACGCTTGCGCTCTGAGAAGGATGCAAGTACCTGGTTCGGTGCCCACTGCCTGCACTCTGGGGTCGCTGAGCAAGACCCTTAACCCCTGATTGCTCCCCAGGCACCGCACAGTGGCAACCCACTGCTCCCCAAGGGGATGGGTTAAGATGCAGAAGTAAATTTCTCCATTGTGAGATCAATAAAGTTAAATTATTATGTTTTAAAATGTTTTTTTCCTCAAATGTTTTTGTTTACTTTATCGTGAGCCATTAAAAAACTTGATTTTGTAAAGTGCCTTGAGATGACATGTTTCATGAATTGGCGCTATATAAATAAAATTGAATTTAATTGAATTGCCTTGAGATGACATGTTTCATGAATTGGCGCTATATAAATAAAATTGAATTTAATTGAATTGAATTAAAAGGTAGGTTAAACAGTGAGTAATTAAATATTAGATTTGGTTTTAAACTGTGCAAAAAATAAATAAAAGAAAACCTTAAACTCTTTTGTTTCAACATAAAAATAAGCTGCATGTTCAGCTGTGTGGCTGTGAAAGTTGTTCCGACAGCATCACCTGCTGGAAATAAGCTGATACAGCAGATTGTTTGATTTAACACGTAACAAACCGGTTAGAGAAGCAGAAAGTATTCACAGTCGTAATTCAACTGAGCTGAGGTGCCATAACTGGGTGTCAGATCTCTGCTGAATATAAACGGAAATACTTCAAAGATTTTAAGAAGAAGCAGCTGAAACCTTTGGTGAGTTTAACTGTTGAAATAATTCAATGCAGAATGGCTGAGAAAATCGCTCTTGTGGAATATTACCTGAGCTGCCATTTGTGTTGAGAGACTTTCAGAGATCCTGTGTCTCTGAGCTGCAAACACAGCTTCTGTTCAAGCTGCCTGCAGAAATTCTGGGAACGAGCAGGATACAAGAACTGTCCCATCTGTAAAAGAAAATCTTCCAAGGATGATCCATTAGTAAACTTCACTCTGAAGGAACTGGCTGACTCCTTTACTAGAAGACAGAAATGTAGATCATCTGAGACAGAAAAAGGAGCAAAGCAGCTGATGGTGGTCTGCAGCAAACACCAAGAAGACCCTTAATTGTTCTGTCAAGACGAGCAGAGAGCTTTGTGTCCTGGCTGTGAGTTTTCTCTCCACCAGAGTCACAAAGTGATTCCTGTAGAACAAGCAGTCAGTGAGCTGAAGGAGCAGCTGAGATCTGACTTAAAGTATCTGCAGGACAAGAGAAACACACACAAACAGGTGGAGAAAACATACGAGAATGTGATTCAACACTCCAAGAAGCAGCTGTTGACCACAGAGAGACAAATCAGAGCAGAGTTCAACAAGCTCCATCAGTTCCTGAAAGAGGAGTCCAGACTGGCAGCTCTGAGGGAGGAAGAGGAGCAGAAGGGGAAGACTATCAGCAGAGAGATGATCCAGGACCAGATCTCCTCTCTGTCAGACAAGATCTGCAGAAAGACAACATGTCGTTCCTCAGCAGTTTTAAAGCCACTCAGAGCAGAACCAGAGGTCTGAGGTCACTGTCAGACCCACAAGCTGGTCTCAGGAGCTCTGATAGGGTTAGGGTTAGGGTTAGGCGATTTGGCCCCTTTTACCCAAATATCACATCTTAAATCCCATGGATTGTCAAGCATTGCAGCAAAATATCAGGGAGAGCGGATTTTGACATTTTGGTGTAGGATTAGGCTGGATGTGAAGTCTATGGAGGTTGGCGCTCCATGGTCCATGGGTGTGTGTGAGTGCGCTGGTGCCCGGGCTTGGTTGCTGGTAGCAGGGGTGGGTGCAGGGTCTGATGTGGAGACTCAGTGTTTCCCCTGGTTCTCAGGAGGCTTTACTTGGTACACCTGCAGCCACTTGCTGCACTCTTGATTGCATGAGCAGAAGGCAGCTGTGGGTACCTAACATGCCAATCAACGAATGACTGAGGAGCAGTACTTAACAGCCCAGGACCGGAGCGGACTTCTTTCCCCTCCACTGTTCACACGGTAAGTTGTGAAGCTCTTATGCATCACGCTGGGAAATGGGGCTCTGTTCCTGGCTTTGAGATATTAACACAGCTCGTGTTATCTTATCTTATTTTTCAGATTCTCATATCAACATGGCGCCCCCAAAGCATAGTGTTTGTTGCCCACTCTGCCGTTCTGAATTTACCTATATAGGCAGGCACCTAAGAAATAGTCATGGCATTAAAAATTCAAAAGAGCGAGAAATATTGATCAAGTACAGTAGTGGGAGGGTCAATATTAGAAAAATGCCCTGTCCAGTGGAGGGCTGCAGTTATGCTAGCACAAGGCTGGACAGGCATATTGCTCAAGCTCACCCGGAGATGGAGGGGGAGAGGAAAGCCCAGGTGATAACCGATTTGAAGTACCAGGTAACGGTGCACATGCTGCGAGCGTTGAGCGCCACAAACCCGAGCCCTCCGATGGTCTCACGCTTACACATGGACCCAATAGCAAGAGAGGAAGCAAATCGGTATCATCCAACATCAGAAGCCCTTGATGACGAACCATCGCCTTCATCCTGCAACTCGTGCAAACAGCTTGAGGCAAAGAACCTGCAGCTTATATCCGACTTGGGGCAACTAAGAAAGAAATTGCTGTACCAGCACAGATGGGCTGAAAGGGCAAAAAAAACAATCAAACGACTGGAAGAGGTATGTAAAATGTTTATTACCTAGCAGCACCTTTACCCAGGACCAGAGCACATGTGCTGGGCAGGATAGCTCCATAGCTTAGGCCTGGTTGTACCGGCAGAACCAGCGGGTAGATGCGGATGACTTTTACCCAGGATCAGAGCACATGTGCTGGGCAGGATAGCTCCATAGCTTAGGCCTGGTTGTACCGGCAGAACCAGAAAACTTAGCACTAAACCTTTATTTAACAGGACCGCCAAAAGGCATCCACAGCCCCGGTTCCAAGTGTGGACGTTGATGCTCTGGTGAGGAGTGAATCTTTCTCTCCTGATGAAGAACAGCAGCACATCAACAGACCTAAGTCAAAGGGGGAAAGCCGGAGCACCCTCTGTTTGGCGAAAGCGTACCCCAAATTCCCACCGAGCATCTGTAAGTAATGTCACTGATTGCTGTATTTATAAAAAAAATAAATAAAAATTCTAAGTGTTGAGAACCAGGCGCACACAAGGGGGCGCTGTCAGAGAGTAATCCGAGGACAGTGCCTCGGGTCGGGGCTACAGCAGCGGGATCTCCCCCCTGTCCTTCTGGAAGTCTGTGCGAGCTTTTAAAAAATATTTCTAAGTGTTTATGGATCCAGAGACGCAGAAGGGGGATTTTTAACGTTTGTATCCGAATATAGGGTTAGGGTTAGGGTCAAAGACTGAAGCCCCCTATCGAACGTAGGGGGTCTAGCTCGGGCCATCCATCTGGGCTCCCTCGGTGGAGGGCCCCGTTGGGGCTGACGGAAGCGCCGCCGTCCATAGCGGACCTCCGTCCAGCCCTCAGCCATCTTTTAACTCTGTTTTTAATTGTGTTTTTATTTTTTACTTTTTCTAAAATAAAGCAAACAACTAAGGGAGGATTTCCAAAAGGGAAATTTTACGTAAAAGAAAAGTAAGTATGTTTTTACTGTTTTTTTTAGAATTTTTTAATGTTTTTGTATTTTTAAAGAGTTTTTTAATGTTTTTGTATTTTTAAAGAATTTTTAATTGTTTTTAAATTTTTATAGTTTTTTTTAATGAAAGATGGTTTTTAATCAAATAGAAGTGTGCCTGCGACGACGTTTCGACCGGTTAAGGTCTTCTTCAGGTCTGGCACACTGTGAACAAATGAAGTGCTCTGGTCGGCAGTCTGTGCTCAACTGAAGAGCTGGGGAAGGAGGCTGCTTTTATAAGCGCTTGGCTCCGCCCCTCGAGAAAAGCTAAACTAAGTTTTTAGAGTTGTAGGTGAGTGATCAATGGACGGTAAGTAAATGTAATGTCTTTTATTTGCTTTTTAAACTCTGTAAACATGGATGTATTGGTAAGTGAATGAAAGAAAACTATTTTTAACGTTTTTAATGTTTTTACAGGTTTTTTTTCTTTTTTTAATGTTTTTTTCCGGTAGGTAAATAGTGAAGGGTAAGTAAATTTTTAATAGTTCTGTCAGTTTTTTTTGTCGTTTTCAATGCGTTTTTTTTTTTTTTTTTTTTTTTTTTTTTTTTTTTGTAGGGAAATAAAGGTAATTAGATTTGCAGATAGTCAAATACAGGTAAATATTAATGTTACAGGTAATCAGGTACAGGTAAGTATATTTTTTTACAGGTACTTCGGTACAGGTAAACAGGTATAGGTAAGTATTTATTTGTAAGTAGTCTAGTGCAGGTAAGTATTTACAGGTAAGTATTTTTTTCAGGTATTTTATTAATCTTATGTATTTTTTTATTTTTTATTTTTTAGGTAAACCAGGTAAAGGTAAGTGGGTATTTACAGGTAAAGGTACAGGTAAGTATTTATTTACAGGTAATTCAGTGCAGGTAAGTATTTGTTTTCAGGTAAGTATTTTTTTGTTTTTTTATTTTTTTACAGGTAAAGGTAAGTGGGTATTTACAGGTAAAGGTAAGTTTTTATTTACAGGTAATTCGGTGCAGGTAAGTATTTGTTTCCAGGTAAGTATATGTTTAGAGTTCAGTATTTTTTTATTTTTTTGCAGGTAAACAAAATAAAGGTAAGTATTGTGTATGTCTAGAACTTAAATTAGGGTTGTGTTTAGGAATTTGGGGTTAGAGATTGAGGTTAGGGTTAGGGATGGAGGTTAAGGTTAGGGCAGTGAATTTCTGAGTGGTTAAGATTAGGATTTGAATTATAGGGTTAGGGTTAGGGTTAGGGGTAGGGTTAGGGTGAGTTTCCGAAGTGGCAGAGCGTTTCCATTCATTTTGATGCTGCCATGCCAGTCAATGTTCCTATGTGGCGGGGAGAGCCGCATGGGCCTTTTCGGTATCATTTTGAATACAGCCATGCGGGAACCCCTAACGCCATTTCGGTAAAACTGCAATGATAGGCAAAATCCACTAGATGGCGATACTGTATCATAAGTTAAAAAGTGCCCTTGTTTTCAGAGAGCATGCCACAAGGGACTATTGTATGCCATTTGGCTATTATGTACATGTTAAGCATGCCACGAGGGATTATTGTGTGTCAACTAGGTATTATGTCCATTTTCTAAGTGTTAGAGTTCTGATGGTCCATTTGTGGGGGAGGGGCGGCATGCCACAAGGGATTATTGTTTGCCATTTGGCTATTATGTACATGTTAAGCATGTCACAAGGGATTATTGAGTGTCAACTAGGTATCATGTCCATTTGAATTGTAGTTTCTAAGTGATAGAGTTCTGATGGTCCATTGAGTGTGTGGGGGAGGGGCGGCCGGCCACTGGAGGTCATTGGTTGGTGTTCCTAAATGGCAATGGGTTAGGGTTAGGGTTAGGGAACCAAAGATATGACAGTTCCCCCCGAAGGGTTAGGGTTAGGGTTAGGGAACCAAAGATATGACAGTTCCCCCCGAAGGGGGGAACTGGAAGGCACTGGCCATCATGGTGTCGGTCAGCCACCAAGTCTCCCATCCCCAGTCGCCTTGGCTATCTAATAATAAAGTTTTCTCATGTCAAGTCCGGTGTTGTGTTGTCTCTTGTCTGGAGTTCTTCTGTTTTTATAGTGTGCTTATAAGCTTTTCTTTGTCTATTTCTGTTCTTTTCTGTTTCTTTTATATGTGCCTTTGTTGGCTTTTCTGTTTCTTATTATCTGTTTTTATCTGTTTCTCTAATTTCTGCCGTTCTTGGCTTTTCTGTTCCTTGTTTTAAATTACGGACGGCCTTGTCGACGACGTTTCGACGTTAATATGTCTTCTTCAGGTCTTGTTGCGTCCGTGTCTTATGTGTAAATGTCTATTCTTTCTCCTTTTATAGGTTCTCCAGGTAAGTATTTTCCTTTTCCAGGTGAGTGTTCTTTTTTTCAGGTAAGTATTTTCTTTTGCAGGTAAGTATTCTTGTTTTCAGGTAAGTATTTCCAGGTAAGTATTCTTTTTCAGGTAAGTTTTTTCCTTTTCCAGGTAAGTATTTCTGATTTCTTTTCAGGTTTGGTGTTTCTTCAAGGTAAGTATTTTTGCTTTTCAGGTTTTGGTTTTTTTTCGGTGTTCTAGGTAGGTATATTTATATATTTTTTTGGTTATTTTTTCCTTTTTCTGTTTTTTTTTCTGTTTTTTTTCAATATGCTTTCCTTAGCTTTTCTGTTTCTTTACCCCTCCAATAAAATGAGTTTAATTTGTTTCTTAATTCAACGCTTTTCTGAGCTTTTCTGTTTTTTTGATCCTTTCCCCTCTGTGTCCAATTTGAGTTTGAAAAGTCCCTCGTCCTTCTGTTCCTTATATATCTCTTAAATTTAGATTTAATTTATCCCAAAATTTTCCATTTAGTAATTCCTTATTTTAGGTTTATATTTAGGTTTGTTAGTGGGATTGGGGTTAGGAAATAGGGAATTAGGGTTAGCTAGGGGTCAATAGGGGTCAGGATATGGAATGGGGTAAGGGTCGGATTACTTGCAGCCGCCAGAGAGACAGACCCAACCGTCCGTTTGCTGACGGGAATCCCAGCCATTGGGCTTACTCTGCGGAAAACGTACCTCGCTTATTGCGGAAATCTGTGGGGTCTTAGTCCTCTTATTGCCTCCCTTTGGGGCGTGGGATGCCCAATATATGTACCTCGCTTCTTGCGGAATTCTGTGGGGTCTTAGTCCTCGCGTTGCCTCTCCCTGGGTCGCGGGATGCCCAATATCTCTGTCGCTACTAGGTCCCCTGGGCTGGGATCCCGTAGCTCCTGGAGGTGGGCCTGCCTCTCTCGCTGTCTTTCGAATCCGGGGTGGGGTAGGGTTCTCTAATTTTCTGTCTCTGTTTCTTATGTATGGCACCCCCTGTTCTGTTCTTCTCTCTGTCTTTCTTAATTTAGATGATTTTCTCTTCTTTGTTTCTCTAATTAGTTTAGGCACCCCCTATTTCCTTTTTCTCTTTCTTTCTTTCCCTATTTAAACATCTTTTTTGATTTTAGTTTGGGTTCAGGGTTAGGTTTAGGCATGGGGTGAGGGTGGGGTTAGGTTAAGGGTCAGATACAGGGGTGGGGTTAGGAAAGGGAGACCCAGTGACCGCCGCTTGACCAGAGGCACGGGCAGGTTAGGGAACCAAAGATATGACAGTTCCCCCCGAAGGGGGGAACTGGAAGGCACTGGCCATCATGGTGTCGGTCAGCCACCAAGTCTCCCATCCCCAGTCGCCTTGGCTATCTAATAATAAAGTTTTCTCATGTCAAGTCCGGTGTTGTGTTGTCTCTTGTCTGGAGTTCTTCTGTTTTTATAGTGTGCTTATAAGCTTTTCTTTGTCTATTTCTGTTCTTTTCTGTTTCTTTTATATGTGCCTTTGTTGGCTTTTCTGTTTCTTATTATCTGTTTTTATCTGTTTCTCTAATTTCTGCCGTTCTTGGCTTTTCTGTTCCTTGTTTTAAATTACGGACGGCCTTGTCGACGACGTTTCGACGTTAATATGTCTTCTTCAGGTCTTGTTGCGTCCGTGTCTTATGTGTAAATGTCTATTCTTTCTCCTTTTATAGGTTCTCCAGGTAAGTATTTTCCTTTTCCAGGTGAGTGTTCTTTTTTTCAGGTAAGTATTTTCTTTTGCAGGTAAGTATTCTTGTTTTCAGGTAAGTATTTCCAGGTAAGTATTCTTTTTTCAGGTAAGTTTTTTCCTTTTCCAGGTAAGTATTTCTGATTTCTTTTCAGGTTTGTGTTTCTTCCAGGTAAGTATTTTTGCTTTTCAGGTTTTGGTTTTTTTTTCGGTGTTCTAGGTAGGTATATTTATATATTTTTTTGGTATTTTTTTCCTTTTTCTGTTTTTTTTCTGTTTTTTTCAATATGCTTTCCTTAGCTTTTCTGTTTCTTTACCCCTCCAATAAAATGAGTTTAATTTGTTTCTTAATTCAACGCTTTTCTGAGCTTTTCTGTTTTTTTGATCCTTTCCCCTCTGTGTCCAATTTGAGTTTGAAAAAGTCCCTCGTCCTTCTGTTCCTTATATATCTCTTAAATTTAGATTTAATTTATCCCAAAATTTTCCATTTAGTAATTCCTTATTTTAGGTTTATATTTAGGTTTGTTAGTGGGATTGGGGTTAGGAAATAGGGAATTAGGGTTAGCTAGGGGTCAATAGGGGTCAGGATATGGAATGGGGTAAGGGTCGGATTACTTGCAGCCGCCAGAGAGACAGACCCAACCGTCCGTTTGCTGACGGGAATCCCAGCCATTGGGCTTACTCTGCGGAAAACGTACCTCGCTTATTGCGGAAATCTGTGGGGTCTTAGTCCTCTTATTGCCTCCCTTTGGGGCGTGGGATGCCCAATATATGTACCTCGCTTCTTGCGGAATTCTGTGGGGTCTTAGTCCTCGCGTTGCCTCTCCCTGGGTCGCGGGATGCCCAATATCTCTGTCGCTACTAGGTCCCCTGGGCTGGGATCCCGTAGCTCCTGGAGGTGGGCCTGCCTCTCTCGCTGTCTTTCGAATCCGGGGTGGGGTAGGGTTCTCTAATTTTCTGTCTCTGTTTCTTATGTATGGCACCCCCTGTTCTGTTCTTCTCTCTGTCTTTCTTAATTTAGATGATTTTCTCTTCTTTGTTTCTCTAATTAGTTTAGGCACCCCCTATTTCCTTTTCTCTCTTTCTTTCTTTCCCTATTTAAACATCTTTTTTGATTTTAGTTTGGGTTCAGGGTTAGGTTTAGGCATGGGGTGAGGGTGGGGTTAGGTTAAGGGTCAGATACAGGGGTGGGGTTAGGAAAGGGAGACCCAGTGACCGCCGCTTGACCAGAGGCACGGGCAGGTTAGGGAACCAAAGATATGACAGTTCCCCCCGAAGGGGGGAACTGGAAGGCACTGGCCATCATGGTGTCGGTCAGCCACCAAGTCTCCCATCCCCAGTCGCCTTGGCTATCTAATAATAAAGTTTTCTCATGTCAAGTCCGGTGTTGTGTTGTCTCTTGTCTGGAGTTCTTCTGTTTTTATAGTGTGCTTATAAGCTTTTCTTTGTCTATTTCTGTTCTTTTCTGTTTCTTTTATATGTGCCTTTGTTGGCTTTTCTGTTTCTTATTATCTGTTTTTATCTGTTTCTCTAATTTCTGCCGTTCTTGGCTTTTCTGTTCCTTGTTTTAAATTACGGACGGCCTTGTCGACGACGTTTCGACGTTAATATGTCTTCTTCAGGTCTTGTTGCGTCCGTGTCTTATGTGTAAATGTCTATTCTTTCTCCTTTTATAGGTTCTCCAGGTAAGTATTTTCCTTTTCCAGGTGAGTGTTCTTTTTTTCAGGTAAGTATTTTCTTTTGCAGGTAAGTATTCTTGTTTTCAGGTAAGTATTTCCAGGTAAGTATTCTTTTTTCAGGTAAGTTTTTTCCTTTTCCAGGTAAGTATTTCTGATTTCTTTTCAGGTTTGTGTTTCTTCCAGGTAAGTATTTTTGCTTTTCAGGTTTTGGGTTTTTTTTCGGTGTTCTAGGTAGGTATATTTATATATTTTTTTGGTATTTTTTCCTTTTTCTGTTTTTTTTCTGTTTTTTTCAATATGCTTTCCTTAGCTTTTCTGTTTCTTTACCCCTCCAATAAAATGAGTTTAATTTGTTTCTTAATTCAACGCTTTTCTGAGCTTTTCTGTTTTTTTGATCCTTTCCCCTCTGTGTCCAATTTGAGTTTGAAAAAGTCCCTCGTCCTTCTGTTCCTTATATATCTCTTAAATTTAGATTTAATTTATCCCAAAATTTTCCATTTAGTAATTCCTTATTTTAGGTTTATATTTAGGTTTGTTAGTGGGATTGGGGTTAGGAAATAGGGAATTAGGGTTAGCTAGGGGTCAATAGGGGTCAGGATATGGAATGGGGTAAGGGTCGGATTACTTGCAGCCGCCAGAGAGACAGACCCAACCGTCCGTTTGCTGACGGGAATCCCAGCCATTGGGCTTACTCTGCGGAAAACGTACCTCGCTTATTGCGGAAATCTGTGGGGTCTTAGTCCTCTTATTGCCTCCCTTTGGGGCGTGGGATGCCCAATATATGTACCTCGCTTCTTGCGGAATTCTGTGGGGTCTTAGTCCTCGCGTTGCCTCTCCCTGGGTCGCGGGATGCCCAATATCTCTGTCGCTACTAGGTCCCCTGGGCTGGGATCCCGTAGCTCCTGGAGGTGGGCCTGCCTCTCTCGCTGTCTTTCGAATCCGGGGTGGGGTAGGGTTCTCTAATTTTCTGTCTCTGTTTCTTATGTATGGCACCCCCTGTTCTGTTCTTCTCTCTGTCTTTCTTAATTTAGATGATTTTCTCTTCTTTGTTTCTCTAATTAGTTTAGGCACCCCCTATTTCCTTTCTCTCTTTCTTTCTTTCCCTATTTAAACATCTTTTTTGATTTTAGTTTGGGTTCAGGGTTAGGTTTAGGCATGGGGTGAGGGTGGGGTTAGGTTAAGGGTCAGATACAGGGGTGGGGTTAGGAAAGGGAGACCCAGTGACCGCCGCTTGACCAGAGGCACGGGCAGGTTAGGGAACCAAAGATATGACAGTTCCCCCCGAAGGGGGGAACTGGAAGGCACTGGCCATCATGGTGTCGGTCAGCCACCAAGTCTCCCATCCCCAGTCGCCTTGGCTATCTAATAATAAAGTTTTCTCATGTCAAGTCCGGTGTTGTGTTGTCTCTTGTCTGGAATTCTTCTGTTTTTATAGTGTGCTTATAAGCTTTTCTTTGTCTGTCTATTTCTGTTCTTTTCTGTTTCTTTTATATGTGCCTTTGTTGGCTTTTCTGTTTCTTATTATCTGTTTTTATCTGTTTCTCTAATTTCTGCCGTTCTTGGCTTTTCTGTTCCTTGTTTTAAATTACGGACGGCCTTGTCGACGACGTTTCGACGTTAATATGTCTTCTTCAGGTCTTGTTGCGTCCGTGTCTAATGTGTAAATGTCTATTCTTTCTCCTTTTATAGGTTCTCCAGGTAAGTATTTTCCTTTTCCAGGTGAGTGTTCTTTTTTTCAGGTAAGTATTTTCTTTTGCAGGTAAGTATTCTTGTTTTCAGGTAAGTATTTCCAGGTAAGTATTCTTTTTTCAGGTAAGTTTTTTCCTTTTCCAGGTAAGTATTTCTGATTTCTTTTCAGGTTTGTGTTTCTTCCAGGTAAGTATTTTTGCTTTTCAGGTTTTGGTTTTTTTTCGGTGTTCTAGGTAGGTATATTTATATATTTTTTTGGTATTTTTTCCTTTTTCTGTTTTTTTTCTGTTTTTTTCAATATGCTTTCCTTAGCTTTTCTGTTTCTTTACCCCTCCAATAAAATGAGTTTAATTTGTTTCTTAATTCAACGCTTTTCTGAGCTTTTCTGTTTTTTTGATCCTTTCCCCTCTGTGTCCAATTTGAGTTTGAAAAGTCCCTCGTCCTTCTGTTCCTTATATATCTCTT
The DNA here is from genome assembly GCF_011125445.2 of Fundulus heteroclitus. Classification (NCBI taxonomy): domain Eukaryota; kingdom Metazoa; phylum Chordata; class Actinopteri; order Cyprinodontiformes; family Fundulidae; genus Fundulus; species Fundulus heteroclitus. The sequence goes on from NC_046372.1 coordinate 28,188,713, forward strand.
AAATTTAGATTTAATTTATCCCAAAATTTTCCATTTAGTAATTCCTTATTTTAGGTTTATATTTAGGTTTGTTAGTGGGATTGGGGTTAGGAAATAGGGAATTAGGGTTAGCTAGGGGTCAATAGGGGTCAGGATATGGAATGGGGTAAGGGTCGGATTACTTGCAGCCGCCAGAGAGACAGACCCAACCGTCCGTTTGCTGACGGGAATCCCAGCCATTGGGCTTACTCTGCGGAAAACGTACCTCGCTTATTGCGGAAATCTGTGGGGTCTTAGTCCTCTTATTGCCTCCCTTTGGGGCGTGGGATGCCCAATATATGTACCTCGCTTCTTGCGGAATTCTGTGGGGTCTTAGTCCTCGCGTTGCCTCTCCCTGGGTCGCGGGATGCCCAATATCTCTGTCGCTACTAGGTCCCCTGGGCTGGGATCCCGTAGCTCCTGGAGGTGGGCCTGCCTCTCTCGCTGTCTTTCGAATCCGGGGTGGGGTAGGGTTCTCTAATTTTCTGTCTCTGTTTCTTATGTATGGCACCCCCTGTTCTGTTCTTCTCTCTGTCTTTCTTAATTTAGATGATTTTCTCTTCTTTGTTTCTCTAATTAGTTTAGGCACCCCCTATTTCCTTTCTCTCTTTCTTTCTTTCCCTATTTAAACATCTTTTTTGATTTTAGTTTGGGTTCAGGGTTAGGTTTAGGCATGGGGTGAGGGTGGGGTTAGGTTAAGGGTCAGATACAGGGGTGGGGTTAGGAAAGGGAGACCCAGTGACCGCCGCTTGACCAGAGGCACGGGCAGGTTAGGGAACCAAAGATATGACAGTTCCCCCCGAAGGGGGGAACTGGAAGGCACTGGCCATCATGGTGTCGGTCAGCCACCAAGTCTCCCATCCCCAGTCGCCTTGGCTATCTAATAATAAAGTTTTCTCATGTCAAGTCCGGTGTTGTGTTGTCTCTTGTCTGGAGTTCTTCTGTTTTTATAGTGTGCTTATAAGCTTTTCTTTGTCTGTCTATTTCTGTTCTTTTCTGTTTCTTTTATATGTGCCTTTGTTGGCTTTTCTGTTTCTTATTATCTGTTTTTTATCTGTTTCTCTAATTTCTGCCGTTCTTGGCTTTTCTGTTCCTTGTTTTAAATTACGGACGGCCTTGTCGACGACGTTTCGACGTTAATATGTCTTCTTCAGGTCTTGTTGCGTCCGTGTCTTAATGTGTAAATGTCTATTCTTTCTCCTTTTATAGGTTCTCCAGGTAAGTATTTTCCTTTTCCAGGTGAGTGTTCTTTTTTTCAGGTAAGTATTTTCTTTTGCAGGTAAGTATTCTTGTTTTCAGGTAAGTATTTCCAGGTAAGTATTCTTTTTTCAGGTAAGTTTTTTCCTTTTCCAGGTAAGTATTTCTGATTTCTTTTCAGGTTTGTGTTTCTTCCAGGTAAGTATTTTTGCTTTTCAGGTTTTGGGTTTTTTTCGGTGTTCTAGGTAGGTATATTTATATATTTTTTTGGTATTTTTTCCTTTTTCTGTTTTTTTTCTGTTTTTTTCAATATGCTTTCCTTAGCTTTTCTGTTTCTTTACCCCTCCAATAAAATGAGTTTAATTTGTTTCTTAATTCAACGCTTTTCTGAGCTTTTCTGTTTTTTTGATCCTTTCCCCTCTGTGTCCAATTTGAGTTTGAAAAGTCCCTCGTCCTTCTGTTCCTTATATATCTCTTAAATTTAGATTTAATTTATCCCAAAATTTTCCATTTAGTAATTCCTTATTTTAGGTTTATATTTAGGTTTGTTAGTGGGATTGGGGTTAGGAAATAGGGAATTAGGGTTAGCTAGGGGTCAATAGGGGTCAGGATATGGAATGGGGTAAGGGTCGGATTACTTGCAGCCGCCAGAGAGACAGACCCAACCGTCCGTTTGCTGACGGGAATCCCAGCCATTGGGCTTACTCTGCGGAAAACGTACCTCGCTTATTGCGGAAATCTGTGGGGTCTTAGTCCTCTTATTGCCTCCCTTTGGGGCGTGGGATGCCCAATATATGTACCTCGCTTCTTGCGGAATTCTGTGGGGTCTTAGTCCTCGCGTTGCCTCTCCCTGGGTCGCGGGATGCCCAATATCTCTGTCGCTACTAGGTCCCCTGGGCTGGGATCCCGTAGCTCCTGGAGGTGGGCCTGCCTCTCTCGCTGTCTTTCGAATCCGGGGTGGGGTAGGGTTCTCTAATTTTCTGTCTCTGTTTCTTATGTATGGCACCCCCTGTTCTGTTCTTCTCTCTGTCTTTCTTAATTTAGATGATTTTCTCTTCTTTGTTTCTCTAATTAGTTTAGGCACCCCCTATTTCCTTTCTCTCTTTCTTTCTTTCCCTATTTAAACATCTTTTTTGATTTTTAGTTTGGGCTCAGGGTTAGGTTTAGGCATGGGGTGGGGGTGGGGTTAGGGTAAGGGTCAGATACAGGGGTGGGGTTAGGAAAGGGAGACCCAGTGACCGCCGCTTGACCAGAGGCACGGGCAGGTTAGGGAACCAAAGATATGACAGTTCCCCCCGAAGGGGGGAACTGGAAGGCACTGGCCATCATGGTGTCGGTCAGCCACCAAGTCTCCCATCCCCAGTCGCCTTGGCTATCTAATAATAAAGTTTTCTCATGTCAAGTCCGGTGTTGTGTTGTCTCTTGTCTGGAGTTCTTCTGTTTTTATAGTGTGCTTATAAGCTTTTCTTTGTCTGTCTATTTCTGTTCTTTTCTGTTTCTTTTATATGTGCCTTTGTTGGCTTTTCTGTTTCTTAATATCTGTTTTTTTCTGTTTCTCTAATTTCTGCCGTTCTTGGCTTTTCTGTTCCTTGTTTTAAATTACGGACGGCCTTGTCGACGACGTTTCGACGTTAATATGTCTTCTTCAGGTCTTGTTGCGTCCGTGTCTAATGTGTAAATGTCTATTCTTTCTCCTTTTATAGGTTCTCCAGGTAAGTATTTTCCTTTTCCAGGTGAGTGTTCTTTTTTTCAGGTAAGTATTTTCTTTTGCAGGTAAGTATTCTTGTTTTCAGGTAAGTATTTCCAGGTAAGTATTCTTTTTTCAGGTAAGTTTTTTCCTTTTCCAGGTAAGTATTTCTGATTTCTTTTCAGGTTTGTGTTTCTTCCAGGTAAGTATTTTTGCTTTTCAGGTTTTGGTTTTTTTTTCGGTGTTCTAGGTAGGTATATTTATATATTTTTTTGGTATTTTTTCCTTTTTCTGTTTTTTTTTCTGTTTTTTTCAATATGCTTTCCTTAGCTTTTCTGTTTCTTTACCCCTCCAATAAAATGAGTTTAATTTGTTTCTTAATTCAACGCTTTTCTGAGCTTTTCTGTTTTTTTTGATCCTTTCCCCTCTGTGTCCAATTTGAGTTTGAAAAGTCCCTCGTCCTTCTGTTCCTTATATATCTCTTAAATTTAGATTTAATTTATCCCAAAATTTTCCATTTAGTAATTCCTTATTTTAGGTTTATATTTAGGTTTGTTAGTGGGATTGGGGTTAGGAAATAGGGAATTAGGGTTAGCTAGGGGTCAATAGGGGTCAGGATATGGAATGGGGTAAGGGTCGGATTACTTGCAGCCGCCAGAGAGACAGACCCAACCGTCCGTTTGCTGACGGGAATCCCAGCCATTGGGCTTACTCTGCGGAAAACGTACCTCGCTTATTGCGGAAATCTGTGGGGTCTTAGTCCTCTTATTGCCTCCCTTTGGGGCGTGGGATGCCCAATATATGTACCTCGCTTCTTGCGGAATTCTGTGGGGTCTTAGTCCTCGCGTTGCCTCTCCCTGGGTCGCGGGATGCCCAATATCTCTGTCGCTACTAGGTCCCCTGGGCTGGGATCCCGTAGCTCCTGGAGGTGGGCCTGCCTCTCTCGCTGTCTTTCGAATCCGGGGTGGGGTAGGGTTCTCTAATTTTCTGTCTCTGTTTCTTATGTATGGCACCCCCTGTTCTGTTCTTCTCTCTGTCTTTCTTAATTTAGATGATTTTCTCTTCTTTGTTTCTCTAATTAGTTTAGGCACCCCCTATTTCCTTTCTCTCTTTCTTTCTTTCCCTATTTAAACATCTTTTTTGATTTTAGTTTGGGTTCAGGGTTAGGTTTAGGCATGGGGTGAGGGTGGGGTTAGGTTAAGGGTCAGATACAGGGGTGGGGTTAGGAAAGGGAGACCCAGTGACCGCCGCTTGACCAGAGGCACGGGCAGGTTAGGGAACCAAAGATATGACAGTTCCCCCCGAAGGGGGGAACTGGAAGGCACTGGCCATCATGGTGTCGGTCAGCCACCAAGTCTCCCATCCCCAGTCGCCTTGGCTATCTAATAATAAAGTTTTCTCATGTCAAGTCCGGTGTTGTGTTGTCTCTTGTCTGGAGTTCTTCTGTTTTTATAGTGTGCTTATAAGCTTTTCTTGTCTGTCTATTTCTGTTCTTTTCTGTTTCTTTTATATGTGCCTTTGTTGGCTTTTCTGTTTCTTATTATCTGTTTTTTATCTGTTTCTCTAATTTCTGCCGTTCTTGGCTTTTCTGTTCCTTGTTTTAAATTACGGACGGCCTTGTCGACGACGTTTCGACGTTAATATGTCTTCTTCAGGTCTTGTTGCGTCCGTGTCTTATGTGTAAATGTCTATTCTTTCTCCTTTTATAGGTTCTCCAGGTAAGTATTTTCCTTTTCCAGGTGAGTGTTCTTTTTTTCAGGTAAGTATTTTCTTTTGCAGGTAAGTATTCTTGTTTTCAGGTAAGTATTTCCAGGTAAGTATTCTTTTTTCAGGTAAGTTTTTTCCTTTTCCAGGTAAGTATTTCTGATTTCTTTTCAGGTTTGTGTTTCTTCCAGGTAAGTATTTTTGCTTTTCAGGTTTTGGTTTTTTTTCGGTGTTCTAGGTAGGTATATTTATATATTTTTTTGGTTTTTTTTTCCTTTTTCTGTTTTTTTTTCTGTTTTTTTCAATATGCTTTCCTTAGCTTTTCTGTTTCTTTACCCCTCCAATAAAATGAGTTTAATTTGTTTCTTAATTCAACGCTTTTCTGAGCTTTTCTGTTTTTTTGATCCTTTCCCCTCTGTGTCCAATTTGAGTTTGAAAAGTCCCTCGTCCTTCTGTTCCTTATATATCTCTTAAATTTAGATTTAATTTATCCCAAAATTTTCCATTTAGTAATTCCTTATTTTAGGTTTATATTTAGGTTTGTTAGTGGGATTGGGGTTAGGAAATAGGGAATTAGGGTTAGCTAGGGGTCAATAGGGGTCAGGATATGGAATGGGGTAAGGGTCGGATTACTTGCAGCCGCCAGAGAGACAGACCCAACCGTCCGTTTGCTGACGGGAATCCCAGCCATTGGGCTTACTCTGCGGAAAACGTACCTCGCTTATTGCGGAAATCTGTGGGGTCTTAGTCCTCTTATTGCCTCCCTTTGGGGCGTGGGATGCCCAATATATGTACCTCGCTTCTTGCGGAATTCTGTGGGGTCTTAGTCCTCGCGTTGCCTCTCCCTGGGTCGCGGGATGCCCAATATCTCTGTCGCTACTAGGTCCCCTGGGCTGGGATCCCGTAGCTCCTGGAGGTGGGCCTGCCTCTCTCGCTGTCTTTCGAATCCGGGGTGGGGTAGGGTTCTCTAATTTTCTGTCTCTGTTTCTTATGTATGGCACCCCCTGTTCTGTTCTTCTCTCTGTCTTTCTTAATTTAGATGATTTTCTCTTCTTTGTTTCTCTAATTAGTTTAGGCACCCCCTATTTCCTTTCTCTCTTTCTTTCTTTCCCTATTTAAACATCTTTTTTGATTTTAGTTTGGGTTCAGGGTTAGGTTTAGGCATGGGGTGAGGGTGGGGTTAGGTTAAGGGTCAGATACAGGGGTGGGGTTAGGAAAGGGAGACCCAGTGACCGCCGCTTGACCAGAGGCACGGGCAGGTTAGGGAACCAAAGATATGACAGTTCCCCCCGAAGGGGGGAACTGGAAGGCACTGGCCATCATGGTGTCGGTCAGCCACCAAGTCTCCCATCCCCAGTCGCCTTGGCTATCTAATAATAAAGTTTTCTCATGTCAAGTCCGGTGTTGTGTTGTCTCTTGTCTGGAAGTTCTTCTGTTTTTATAGTGTGCTTATAAGCTTTTCTTTGTCTGTCTATTTCTGTTCTTTTCTGTTTCTTTTATATGTGCCTTTGTTGGCTTTTCTGTTTCTTATTATCTGTTTTTATCTGTTTCTCTAATTTCTGCCGTTCTTGGCTTTTCTGTTCCTTGTTTTAAATTACGGACGGCCTTGTCGACGACGTTTCGACGTTAATATGTCTTCTTCAGGTCTTGTTGCGTCCGTGTCTAATGTGTAAATGTCTATTCTTTCTCCTTTTATAGGTTCTCCAGGTAAGTATTTTCCTTTTCCAGGTGAGTGTTCTTTTTTTCAGGTAAGTATTTTCTTTTGCAGGTAAGTATTCTTGTTTTCAGGTAAGTATTTCCAGGTAAGTATTCTTTTTTCAGGTAAGTTTTTTCCTTTTCCAGGTAAGTATTTCTGATTTCTTTTCAGGTTTGTGTTTCTTCCAGGTAAGTATTTTTGCTTTTCAGGTTTTGGGTTTTTTTTCGGTGTTCTAGGTAGGTATATTTATATATTTTTTTGTTATTTTTTCCTTTTTCTGTTTTTTTTCTGTTTTTTTCAATATGCTTTCCTTAGCTTTTCTGTTTCTTTACCCCTCCAATAAAATGAGTTTAATTTGTTTCTTAATTCAACGCTTTTCTGAGCTTTTCTGTTTTTTTGATCCTTTCCCCTCTGTGTCCAATTTGAGTTTGAAAAAGTCCCTCGTCCTTCTGTTCCTTATATATCTCTTAAATTTAGATTTAATTTATCCCAAAATTTTCCATTTAGTAATTCCTTATTTTAGGTTTATATTTAGGTTTGTTAGTGGGATTGGGGTTAGGAAATAGGGAATTAGGGTTAGCTAGGGGTCAATAGGGGTCAGGATATGGAATGGGGTAAGGGTCGGATTACTTGCAGCCGCCAGAGAGACAGACCCAACCGTCCGTTTGCTGACGGGAATCCCAGCCATTGGGCTTACTCTGCGGAAAACGTACCTCGCTTATTGCGGAAATCTGTGGGGTCTTAGTCCTCTTATTGCCTCCCTTTGGGGCGTGGGATGCCCAATATATGTACCTCGCTTCTTGCGGAATTCTGTGGGGTCTTAGTCCTCGCGTTGCCTCTCCCTGGGTCGCGGGATGCCCAATATCTCTGTCGCTACTAGGTCCCCTGGGCTGGGATCCCGTAGCTCCTGGAGGTGGGCCTGCCTCTCTCGCTGTCTTTCGAATCCGGGGTGGGGTAGGGTTCTCTAATTTTCTGTCTCTGTTTCTTATGTATGGCACCCCCTGTTCTGTTCTTCTCTCTGTCTTTCTTAATTTAGATGATTTTCTCTTCTTTGTTTCTCTAATTAGTTTAGGCACCCCCTATTTCCTTTTCTCTCTTTCTTTCTTTCCCTATTTAAACATCTTTTTTGATTTTAGTTTGGGTTCAGGGTTAGGTTTAGGCATGGGGTGAGGGTGGGGTTAGGTTAAGGGTCAGATACAGGGGTGGGGTTAGGAAAGGGAGACCCAGTGACCGCCGCTTGACCAGAGGCACGGGCAGGTTAGGGAACCAAAGATATGACAGTTCCCCCCGAAGGGGGGAACTGGAAGGCACTGGCCATCATGGTGTCGGTCAGCCACCAAGTCTCCCATCCCCAGTCGCCTTGGCTATCTAATAATAAAGTTTTCTCATGTCAAGTCCGGTGTTGTGTTGTCTCTTGTCTGGAAGTTCTTCTGTTTTTATAGTGTGCTTATAAGCTTTTCTTTGTCTGTCTATTTCTGTTCTTTTCTGTTTCTTTTATATGTGCCTTTGTTGGCTTTTCTGTTTCTTATTATCTGTTTTTTTCTGTTTCTCTAATTTCTGCCGTTCTTGGCTTTTCTGTTCCTTGTTTTAAATTACGGACGGCCTTGTCGACGACGTTTCGACGTTAATATGTCTTCTTCAGGTCTTGTTGCGTCCGTGTCTAATGTGTAAATGTCTATTCTTTCTCCTTTTATAGGTTCTCCAGGTAAGTATTTTCCTTTTCCAGGTGAGTGTTCTTTTTTTCAGGTAAGTATTTTCTTTTGCAGGTAAGTATTCTTGTTTTCAGGTAAGTATTTCCAGGTAAGTATTCTTTTTTCAGGTAAGTTTTTTCCTTTTCCAGGTAAGTATTTCTGATTTCTTTTCAGGTTTGTGTTTCTTCCAGGTAAGTATTTTTGCTTTTCAGGTTTTGGGTTTTTTTTCGGTGTTCTAGGTAGGTATATTTATATATTTTTTTGGTATTTTTTCCTTTTTCTGTTTTTTTTCTGTTTTTTTTCAATATGCTTTCCTTAGCTTTTCTGTTTCTTTACCCCTCCAATAAAATGAGTTTAATTTGTTTCTTAATTCAACGCTTTTCTGAGCTTTTCTGTTTTTTTGATCCTTTCCCCTCTGTGTCCAATTTGAGTTTGAAAAAGTCCCTCGTCCTTCTGTTCCTTATATATCTCTTAAATTTAGATTTAATTTATCCCAAAATTTTCCATTTAGTAATTCCTTATTTTAGGTTTATATTTAGGTTTGTTAGTGGGATTGGGGTTAGGAAATAGGGAATTAGGGTTAGCTAGGGGTCAATAGGGGTCAGGATATGGAATGGGGTAAGGGTCGGATTACTTGCAGCCGCCAGAGAGACAGACCCAACCGTCCGTTTGCTGACGGGAATCCCAGCCATTGGGCTTACTCTGCGGAAAACGTACCTCGCTTATTGCGGAAATCTGTGGGGTCTTAGTCCTCTTATTGCCTCCCTTTGGGGCGTGGGATGCCCAATATATGTACCTCGCTTCTTGCGGAATTCTGTGGGGTCTTAGTCCTCGCGTTGCCTCTCCCTGGGTCGCGGGATGCCCAATATCTCTGTCGCTACTAGGTCCCCTGGGCTGGGATCCCGTAGCTCCTGGAGGTGGGCCTGCCTCTCTCGCTGTCTTTCGAATCCGGGGTGGGGTAGGGTTCTCTAATTTTCTGTCTCTGTTTCTTATGTATGGCACCCCCTGTTCTGTTCTTCTCTCTGTCTTTCTTAATTTAGATGATTTTCTCTTCTTTGTTTCTCTAATTAGTTTAGGCACCCCCTATTTCCTTTCTCTCTTTCTTTCTTTCCCTATTTAAACATCTTTTTTGATTTTAGTTTGGGTTCAGGGTTAGGTTTAGGCATGGGGTGAGGGTGGGGTTAGGTTAAGGGTCAGATACAGGGGTGGGGTTAGGAAAGGGAGACCCAGTGACCGCCGCTTGACCAGAGGCACGGGCAGGTTAGGGAACCAAAGATATGACAGTTCCCCCCGAAGGGGGGAACTGGAAGGCACTGGCCATCATGGTGTCGGTCAGCCACCAAGTCTCCCATCCCCAGTCGCCTTGGCTATCTAATAATAAAGTTTTCTCATGTCAAGTCCGGTGTTGTGTTGTCTCTTGTCTGGAATTCTTCTGTTTTTATAGTGTGCTTATAAGCTTTTCTTTGTCTGTCTATTTCTGTTCTTTTCTGTTTCTTTTATATGTGCCTTTGTTGGCTTTTCTGTTTCTTATTATCTGTTTTTTTCTGTTTCTCTAATTTCTGCCGTTCTTGGCTTTTCTGTTCCTTGTTTTAAATTACGGACGGCCTTGTCGACGACGTTTCGACGTTAATATGTCTTCTTCAGGTCTTGTTGCGTCCGTGTCTAATGTGTAAATGTCTATTCTTTCTCCTTTTATAGGTTCTCCAGGTAAGTATTTTCCTTTTCCAGGTGAGTGTTCTTTTTTTCAGGTAAGTATTTTCTTTTGCAGGTAAGTATTCTTGTTTTCAGGTAAGTATTTCCAGGTAAGTATTCTTTTTTCAGGTAAGTTTTTTCCTTTTCCAGGTAAGTATTTCTGATTTCTTTTCAGGTTTGTGTTTCTTCCAGGTAAGTATTTTTGCTTTTCAGGTTTTGGGTTTTTTTCGGTGTTCTAGGTAGGTATATTTATATATTTTTTTGTTATTTTTTCCTTTTTCTGTTTTTTTCTGTTTTTTTCAATATGCTTTCCTTAGCTTTTCTGTTTCTTTACCCCTCCAATAAAATGAGTTTAATTTGTTTCTTAATTCAACGCTTTTCTGAGCTTTTCTGTTTTTTTGATCCTTTCCCCTCTGTGTCCAATTTGAGTTTGAAAAGTCCCTCGTCCTTCTGTTCCTTATATATCTCTTAAATTTAGATTTAATTTATCCCAAAATTTTCCATTTAGTAATTCCTTATTTTAGGTTTATATTTAGGTTTGTTAGTGGGATTGGGGTTAGGAAATAGGGAATTAGGGTTAGCTAGGGGTCAATAGGGGTCAGGATATGGAATGGGGTAAGGGTCGGATTACTTGCAGCCGCCAGAGAGACAGACCCAACCGTCCGTTTGCTGACGGGAATCCCAGCCATTGGGCTTACTCTGCGGAAAACGTACCTCGCTTATTGCGGAAATCTGTGGGGTCTTAGTCCTCTTATTGCCTCCCTTTGGGGCGTGGGATGCCCAATATATGTACCTCGCTTCTTGCGGAATTCTGTGGGGTCTTAGTCCTCGCGTTGCCTCTCCCTGGGTCGCGGGATGCCCAATATCTCTGTCGCTACTAGGTCCCCTGGGCTGGGATCCCGTAGCTCCTGGAGGTGGGCCTGCCTCTCTCGCTGTCTTTCGAATCCGGGGTGGGGTAGGGTTCTCTAATTTTCTGTCTCTGTTTCTTATGTATGGCACCCCCTGTTCTGTTCTTCTCTCTGTCTTTCTTAATTTAGATGATTTTCTCTTCTTTGTTTCTCTAATTAGTTTAGGCACCCCCTATTTCCTTTTCTCTCTTTCTTTCTTTCCCTATTTAAACATCTTTTTTGATTTTAGTTTGGGTTCAGGGTTAGGTTTAGGCATGGGGTGAGGGTGGGGTTAGGTTAAGGGTCAGATACAGGGGTGGGGTTAGGAAAGGGAGACCCAGTGACCGCCGCTTGACCAGAGGCACGGGCAGGTTAGGGAACCAAAGATATGACAGTTCCCCCCGAAGGGGGGAACTGGAAGGCACTGGCCATCATGGTGTCGGTCAGCCACCAAGTCTCCCATCCCCAGTCGCCTTGGCTATCTAATAATAAAGTTTTCTCATGTCAAGTCCGGTGTTGTGTTGTCTCTTGTCTGGAGTTCTTCTGTTTTTATAGTGTGCTTATAAGCTTTTCTTTGTCTATTTCTGTTCTTTTCTGTTTCTTTTATATGTGCCTTTGTTGGCTTTTCTGTTTCTTATTATCTGTTTTTATCTGTTTCTCTAATTTCTGCCGTTCTTGGCTTTTCTGTTCCTTGTTTTAAATTACGGACGGCCTTGTCGACGACGTTTCGACGTTAATATGTCTTCTTCAGGTCTTGTTGCGTCCGTTGTCTTATGTGTAAATGTCTATTCTTTCTCCTTTTATAGGTTCTCCAGGTAAGTATTTTCCTTTTCCAGGTGAGTGTTCTTTTTTTCAGGTAAGTATTTTCTTTTGCAGGTAAGTATTCTTGTTTTCAGGTAAGTATTTCCAGGTAAGTATTCTTTTTTCAGGTAAGTTTTTTCCTTTTCCAGGTAAGTATTTCTGATTTCTTTTCAGGTTTGTGTTTCTTCCAGGTAAGTATTTTTGCTTTTCAGGTTTTGGTTTTTTTTTCGGTGTTCTAGGTAGGTATATTTATATATTTTTTTGGTATTTTTTCCTTTTTCTGTTTTTTTTTCTGTTTTTTTCAATATGCTTTCCTTAGCTTTTCTGTTTCTTTACCCCTCCAATAAAATGAGTTTAATTTGTTTCTTAATTCAACGCTTTTCTGAGCTTTTCTGTTTTTTTGATCCTTTCCCCTCTGTGTCCAATTTGAGTTTGAAAAGTCCCTCGTCCTTCTGTTCCTTATATATCTCTTAAATTTAGATTTAATTTATCCCAAAATTTTCCATTTAGTAATTCCTTATTTTAGGTTTATATTTAGGTTTGTTAGTGGGATTGGGGTTAGGAAATAGGGAATTAGGGTTAGCTAGGGGTCAATAGGGGTCAGGATATGGAATGGGGTAAGGGTCGGATTACTTGCAGCCGCCAGAGAGACAGACCCAACCGTCCGTTTGCTGACGGGAATCCCAGCCATTGGGCTTACTCTGCGGAAAACGTACCTCGCTTATTGCGGAAATCTGTGGGGTCTTAGTCCTCTTATTGCCTCCCTTTGGGGCGTGGGATGCCCAATATATGTACCTCGCTTCTTGCGGAATTCTGTGGGGTCTTAGTCCTCGCGTTGCCTCTCCCTGGGTCGCGGGATGCCCAATATCTCTGTCGCTACTAGGTCCCCTGGGCTGGGATCCCGTAGCTCCTGGAGGTGGGCCTGCCTCTCTCGCTGTCTTTCGAATCCGGGGTGGGGTAGGGTTCTCTAATTTTCTGTCTCTGTTTCTTATGTATGGCACCCCCTGTTCTGTTCTTCTCTCTGTCTTTCTTAATTTAGATGATTTTCTCTTCTTTGTTTCTCTAATTAGTTTAGGCACCCCCTATTTCCTTTCTCTCTTTCTTTCTTTCCCTATTTAAACATCTTTTTTGATTTTAGTTTGGGTTCAGGGTTAGGTTTAGGCATGGGGTGAGGGTGGGGTTAGGTTAAGGGTCAGATACAGGGGTGGGGTTAGGAAAGGGAGACCCAGTGACCGCCGCTTGACCAGAGGCACGGGCAGGTTAGGGAACCAAAGATATGACAGTTCCCCCCGAAGGGGGGAACTGGAAGGCACTGGCCATCATGGTGTCGGTCAGCCACCAAGTCTCCCATCCCCAGTCGCCTTGGCTATCTAATAATAAAGTTTTCTCATGTCAAGTCCGGTGTTGTGTTGTCTCTTGTCTGGAGTTCTTCTGTTTTTATAGTGTGCTTATAAGCTTTTCTTTGTCTATTTCTGTTCTTTTCTGTTTCTTTTATATGTGCCTTTGTTGGCTTTTCTGTTTCTTATTATCTGTTTTTATCTGTTTCTCTAATTTCTGCCGTTCTTGGCTTTTCTGTTCCTTGTTTTAAATTACGGACGGCCTTGTCGACGACGTTTCGACGTTAATATGTCTTCTTCAGGTCTTGTTGCGTCCGTGTCTTATGTGTAAATGTCTATTCTTTCTCCTTTTATAGGTTCTCCAGGTAAGTATTTTCCTTTTCCAGGTGAGTGTTCTTTTTTTCAGGTAAGTATTTTCTTTTGCAGGTAAGTATTCTTGTTTTCAGGTAAGTATTTCCAGGTAAGTATTCTTTTTTCAGGTAAGTTTTTTCCTTTTCCAGGTAAGTATTTCTGATTTCTTTTCAGGTTTGTGTTTCTTCCAGGTAAGTATTTTTGCTTTTCAGGTTTTGGTTTTTTTTTCGGTGTTCTAGGTAGGTATATTTATATATTTTTTTGGTATTTTTTCCTTTTTCTGTTTTTTTTCTGTTTTTTTTCAATATGCTTTCCTTAGCTTTTCTGTTTCTTTTCCCCTCCAATAAAATGAGTTTAATTTGTTTCTTAATTCAACGCTTTTCTGAGCTTTTCTGTTTTTTTGATCCTTTCCCCTCTGTGTCCAATTTGAGTTTGAAAAGTCCCTCGTCCTTCTGTTCCTTATATATCTCTTAAATTTAGATTTAATTTATCCCAAAATTTTCCATTTAGTAATTCCTTATTTTAGGTTTATATTTAGGTTTGTTAGTGGGATTGGGGTTAGGAAATAGGGAATTAGGGTTAGCTAGGGGTCAATAGGGGTCAGGATATGGAATGGGGTAAGGGTCGGATTACTTGCAGCCGCCAGAGAGACAGACCCAACCGTCCGTTTGCTGACGGGAATCCCAGCCATTGGGCTTACTCTGCGGAAAACGTACCTCGCTTATTGCGGAAATCTGTGGGGTCTTAGTCCTCTTATTGCCTCCCTTTGGGGCGTGGGATGCCCAATATATGTACCTCGCTTCTTGCGGAATTCTGTGGGGTCTTAGTCCTCGCGTTGCCTCTCCCTGGGTCGCGGGATGCCCAATATCTCTGTCGCTACTAGGTCCCCTGGGCTGGGATCCCGTAGCTCCTGGAGGTGGGCCTGCCTCTCTCGCTGTCTTTCGAATCCGGGGTGGGGTAGGGTTCTCTAATTTTCTGTCTCTGTTTCTTATGTATGGCACCCCCTGTTCTGTTCTTCTCTCTGTCTTTCTTAATTTAGATGATTTTCTCTTCTTTGTTTCTCTAATTAGTTTAGGCACCCCCTATTTCCTTTTTCTCTTTCTTTCTTTCCCTATTTAAACATCTTTTTTGATTTTAGTTTGGGTTCAGGGTTAGGTTTAGGCATGGGGTGAGGGTGGGGTTAGGTTAAGGGTCAGATACAGGGGTGGGGTTAGGAAAGGGAGACCCAGTGACCGCCGCTTGACCAGAGGCACGGGCAGGTTAGGGAACCAAAGATATGACAGTTCCCCCCGAAGGGGGGAACTGGAAGGCACTGGCCATCATGGTGTCGGTCAGCCACCAAGTCTCCCATCCCCAGTCGCCTTGGCTATCTAATAATAAAGTTTTCTCATGTCAAGTCCGGTGTTGTGTTGTCTCTTGTCTGGAGTTCTTCTGTTTTTATAGTGTGCTTATAAGCTTTTCTTTGTCTATTTCTGTTCTTTTCTGTTTCTTTTATATGTGCCTTTGTTGGCTTTTCTGTTTCTTATTATCTGTTTTTATCTGTTTCTCTAATTTCTGCCGTTCTTGGCTTTTCTGTTCCTTGTTTTAAATTACGGACGGCCTTGTCGACGACGTTTCGACGTTAATATGTCTTCTTCAGGTCTTGTTGCGTCCGTGTCTTATGTGTAAATGTCTATTCTTTCTCCTTTTATAGGTTCTCCAGGTAAGTATTTTCCTTTTCCAGGTGAGTGTTCTTTTTTTCAGGTAAGTATTTTCTTTTGCAGGTAAGTATTCTTGTTTTCAGGTAAGTATTTCCAGGTAAGTATTCTTTTTTCAGGTAAGTTTTTTCCTTTTCCAGGTAAGTATTTCTGATTTCTTTTCAGGTTTGTGTTTCTTCCAGGTAAGTATTTTTGCTTTTCAGGTTTTGGTTTTTTTTTCGGTGTTCTAGGTAGGTATATTTATATATTTTTTTGGTATTTTTTCCTTTTTCTGTTTTTTTTTCTGTTTTTTTCAATATGCTTTCCTTAGCTTTTCTGTTTCTTTACCCCTCCAATAAAATGAGTTTAATTTGTTTCTTAATTCAACGCTTTTCTGAGCTTTTCTGTTTTTTTGATCCTTTCCCCTCTGTGTCCAATTTGAGTTTGAAAAGTCCCTCGTCCTTCTGTTCCTTATATATCTCTTAAATTTAGATTTAATTTATCCCAAAATTTTCCATTTAGTAATTCCTTATTTTAGGTTTATATTTAGGTTTGTTAGTGGGATTGGGGTTAGGAAATAGGGAATTAGGGTTAGCTAGGGGTCAATAGGGGTCAGGATATGGAATGGGGTAAGGGTCGGATTACTTGCAGCCGCCAGAGAGACAGACCCAACCGTCCGTTTGCTGACGGGAATCCCAGCCATTGGGCTTACTCTGCGGAAAACGTACCTCGCTTATTGCGGAAATCTGTGGGGTCTTAGTCCTCTTATTGCCTCCCTTTGGGGCGTGGGATGCCCAATATATGTACCTCGCTTCTTGCGGAATTCTGTGGGGTCTTAGTCCTCGCGTTGCCTCTCCCTGGGTCGCGGGATGCCCAATATCTCTGTCGCTACTAGGTCCCCTGGGCTGGGATCCCGTAGCTCCTGGAGGTGGGCCTGCCTCTCTCGCTGTCTTTCGAATCCGGGGTGGGGTAGGGTTCTCTAATTTTCTGTCTCTGTTTCTTATGTATGGCACCCCCTGTTCTGTTCTTCTCTCTGTCTTTCTTAATTTAGATGATTTTCTCTTCTTTGTTTCTCTAATTAGTTTAGGCACCCCCTATTTCCTTTTTCTCTTTCTTTCTTTCCCTATTTAAACATCTTTTTTGATTTTAGTTTGGGTTCAGGGTTAGGTTTAGGCATGGGGTGAGGGTGGGGTTAGGTTAAGGGTCAGATACAGGGGTGGGGTTAGGAAAGGGAGACCCAGTGACCGCCGCTTGACCAGAGGCACGGGCAGGTTAGGGAACCAAAGATATGACAGTTCCCCCCGAAGGGGGGAACTGGAAGGCACTGGCCATCATGGTGTCGGTCAGCCACCAAGTCTCCCATCCCCAGTCGCCTTGGCTATCTAATAATAAAGTTTTCTCATGTCAAGTCCGGTGTTGTGTTGTCTCTTGTCTGGAGTTCTTCTGTTTTTATAGTGTGCTTATAAGCTTTTCTTTGTCTATTTCTGTTCTTTTCTGTTTCTTTTATATGTGCCTTTGTTGGCTTTTCTGTTTCTTATTATCTGTTTTTATCTGTTTCTCTAATTTCTGCCGTTCTTGGCTTTTCTGTTCCTTGTTTTAAATTACGGACGGCCTTGTCGACGACGTTTCGACGTTAATATGTCTTCTTCAGGTCTTGTTGCGTCCGTGTCTTATGTGTAAATGTCTATTCTTTCTCCTTTTATAGGTTCTCCAGGTAAGTATTTTCCTTTTCCAGGTGAGTGTTCTTTTTTTCAGGTAAGTATTTTCTTTTGCAGGTAAGTATTCTTGTTTTCAGGTAAGTATTTCCAGGTAAGTATTCTTTTTTCAGGTAAGTTTTTTCCTTTTCCAGGTAAGTATTTCTGATTTCTTTTCAGGTTTGTGTTTCTTCCAGGTAAGTATTTTTGCTTTTCAGGTTTTGGTTTTTTTTTCGGTGTTCTAGGTAGGTATATTTATATATTTTTTTGGTATTTTTTCCTTTTTCTGTTTTTTTTTCTGTTTTTTTCAATATGCTTTCCTTAGCTTTTCTGTTTCTTTACCCCTCCAATAAAATGAGTTTAATTTGTTTCTTAATTCAACGCTTTTCTGAGCTTTTCTGTTTTTTTGATCCTTTCCCCTCTGTGTCCAATTTGAGTTTGAAAAGTCCCTCGTCCTTCTGTTCCTTATATATCTCTTAAATTTAGATTTAATTTATCCCAAAATTTTCCATTTAGTAATTCCTTATTTTAGGTTTATATTTAGGTTTGTTAGTGGGATTGGGGTTAGGAAATAGGGAATTAGGGTTAGCTAGGGGTCAATAGGGGTCAGGATATGGAATGGGGTAAGGGTCGGATTACTTGCAGCCGCCAGAGAGACAGACCCAACCGTCCGTTTGCTGACGGGAATCCCAGCCATTGGGCTTACTCTGCGGAAAACGTACCTCGCTTATTGCGGAAATCTGTGGGGTCTTAGTCCTCTTATTGCCTCCCTTTGGGGCGTGGGATGCCCAATATATGTACCTCGCTTCTTGCGGAATTCTGTGGGGTCTTAGTCCTCGCGTTGCCTCTCCCTGGGTCGCGGGATGCCCAATATCTCTGTCGCTACTAGGTCCCCTGGGCTGGGATCCCGTAGCTCCTGGAGGTGGGCCTGCCTCTCTCGCTGTCTTTCGAATCCGGGGTGGGGTAGGGTTCTCTAATTTTCTGTCTCTGTTTCTTATGTATGGCACCCCCTGTTCTGTTCTTCTCTCTGTCTTTCTTAATTTAGATGATTTTCTCTTCTTTGTTTCTCTAATTAGTTTAGGCACCCCCTATTTCCTTTTTCTCTTTCTTTCTTTCCCTATTTAAACATCTTTTTTGATTTTAGTTTGGGTTCAGGGTTAGGTTTAGGCATGGGGTGAGGGTGGGGTTAGGTTAAGGGTCAGATACAGGGGTGGGGTTAGGAAAGGGAGACCCAGTGACCGCCGCTTGACCAGAGGCACGGGCAGGTTAGGGAACCAAAGATATGACAGTTCCCCCCGAAGGGGGGAACTGGAAGGCACTGGCCATCATGGTGTCGGTCAGCCACCAAGTCTCCCATCCCCAGTCGCCTTGGCTATCTAATAATAAAGTTTTCTCATGTCAAGTCCGGTGTTGTGTTGTCTCTTGTCTGGAGTTCTTCTGTTTTTATAGTGTGCTTATAAGCTTTTCTTTGTCTATTTCTGTTCTTTTCTGTTTCTTTTATATGTGCCTTTGTTGGCTTTTCTGTTTCTTATTATCTGTTTTTATCTGTTTCTCTAATTTCTGCCGTTCTTGGCTTTTCTGTTCCTTGTTTTAAATTACGGACGGCCTTGTCGACGACGTTTCGACGTTAATATGTCTTCTTCAGGTCTTGTTGCGTCCGTGTCTTATGTGTAAATGTCTATTCTTTCTCCTTTTATAGGTTCTCCAGGTAAGTATTTTCCTTTTCCAGGTGAGTGTTCTTTTTTTCAGGTAAGTATTTTCTTTTGCAGGTAAGTATTCTTGTTTTCAGGTAAGTATTTCCAGGTAAGTATTCTTTTTTCAGGTAAGTTTTTTCCTTTTCCAGGTAAGTATTTCTGATTTCTTTTCAGGTTTGTGTTTCTTCCAGGTAAGTATTTTTGCTTTTCAGGTTTTGGTTTTTTTTTCGGTGTTCTAGGTAGGTATATTTATATATTTTTTTGGTATTTTTTCCTTTTTCTGTTTTTTTTTCTGTTTTTTTCAATATGCTTTCCTTAGCTTTTCTGTTTCTTTACCCCTCCAATAAAATGAGTTTAATTTGTTTCTTAATTCAACGCTTTTCTGAGCTTTTCTGTTTTTTTGATCCTTTCCCCTCTGTGTCCAATTTGAGTTTGAAAAGTCCCTCGTCCTTCTGTTCCTTATATATCTCTTAAATTTAGATTTAATTTATCCCAAAATTTTCCATTTAGTAATTCCTTATTTTAGGTTTATATTTAGGTTTGTTAGTGGGATTGGGGTTAGGAAATAGGGAATTAGGGTTAGCTAGGGGTCAATAGGGGTCAGGATATGGAATGGGGTAAGGGTCGGATTACTTGCAGCCGCCAGAGAGACAGACCCAACCGTCCGTTTGCTGACGGGAATCCCAGCCATTGGGCTTACTCTGCGGAAAACGTACCTCGCTTATTGCGGAAATCTGTGGGGTCTTAGTCCTCTTATTGCCTCCCTTTGGGGCGTGGGATGCCCAATATATGTACCTCGCTTCTTGCGGAATTCTGTGGGGTCTTAGTCCTCGCGTTGCCTCTCCCTGGGTCGCGGGATGCCCAATATCTCTGTCGCTACTAGGTCCCCTGGGCTGGGATCCCGTAGCTCCTGGAGGTGGGCCTGCCTCTCTCGCTGTCTTTCGAATCCGGGGTGGGGTAGGGTTCTCTAATTTTCTGTCTCTGTTTCTTATGTATGGCACCCCCTGTTCTGTTCTTCTCTCTGTCTTTCTTAATTTAGATGATTTTCTCTTCTTTGTTTCTCTAATTAGTTTAGGCACCCCCTATTTCCTTTTTCTCTTTCTTTCTTTCCCTATTTAAACATCTTTTTTGATTTTAGTTTGGGTTCAGGGTTAGGTTTAGGCATGGGGTGAGGGTGGGGTTAGGTTAAGGGTCAGATACAGGGGTGGGGTTAGGAAAGGGAGACCCAGTGACCGCCGCTTGACCAGAGGCACGGGCAGGTTAGGGAACCAAAGATATGACAGTTCCCCCCGAAGGGGGGAACTGGAAGGCACTGGCCATCATGGTGTCGGTCAGCCACCAAGTCTCCCATCCCCAGTCGCCTTGGCTATCTAATAATAAAGTTTTCTCATGTCAAGTCCGGTGTTGTGTTGTCTCTTGTCTGGAGTTCTTCTGTTTTTATAGTGTGCTTATAAGCTTTTCTTTGTCTATTTCTGTTCTTTTCTGTTTCTTTTATATGTGCCTTTGTTGGCTTTTCTGTTTCTTATTATCTGTTTTTATCTGTTTCTCTAATTTCTGCCGTTCTTGGCTTTTCTGTTCCTTGTTTTAAATTACGGACGGCCTTGTCGACGACGTTTCGACGTTAATATGTCTTCTTCAGGTCTTGTTGCGTCCGTGTCTTATGTGTAAATGTCTATTCTTTCTCCTTTTATAGGTTCTCCAGGTAAGTATTTTCCTTTTCCAGGTGAGTGTTCTTTTTTTCAGGTAAGTATTTTCTTTTGCAGGTAAGTATTCTTGTTTTCAGGTAAGTATTTCCAGGTAAGTATTCTTTTTTCAGGTAAGTTTTTTCCTTTTCCAGGTAAGTATTTCTGATTTCTTTTCAGGTTTGTGTTTCTTCCAGGTAAGTATTTTTGCTTTTCAGGTTTTGGTTTTTTTTCGGTGTTCTAGGTAGGTATATTTATATATTTTTTTGGTATTTTTTCCTTTTTCTGTTTTTTTTTCTGTTTTTTTTCAATATGCTTTCCTTAGCTTTTCTGTTTCTTTACCCCTCCAATAAAATGAGTTTAATTTGTTTCTTAATTCAACGCTTTTCTGAGCTTTTCTGTTTTTTTGATCCTTTCCCCTCTGTGTCCAATTTGAGTTTGAAAAGTCCCTCGTCCTTCTGTTCCTTATATATCTCTTAAATTTAGATTTAATTTATCCCAAAATTTTCCATTTAGTAATTCCTTATTTTAGGTTTATATTTAGGTTTGTTAGTGGGATTGGGGTTAGGAAATAGGGAATTAGGGTTAGCTAGGGGTCAATAGGGGTCAGGATATGGAATGGGGTAAGGGTCGGATTACTTGCAGCCGCCAGAGAGACAGACCCAACCGTCCGTTTGCTGACGGGAATCCCAGCCATTGGGCTTACTCTGCGGAAAACGTACCTCGCTTATTGCGGAAATCTGTGGGGTCTTAGTCCTCTTATTGCCTCCCTTTGGGGCGTGGGATGCCCAATATATGTACCTCGCTTCTTGCGGAATTCTGTGGGGTCTTAGTCCTCGCGTTGCCTCTCCCTGGGTCGCGGGATGCCCAATATCTCTGTCGCTACTAGGTCCCCTGGGCTGGGATCCCGTAGCTCCTGGAGGTGGGCCTGCCTCTCTCGCTGTCTTTCGAATCCGGGGTGGGGTAGGGTTCTCTAATTTTCTGTCTCTGTTTCTTATGTATGGCACCCCCTGTTCTGTTCTTCTCTCTGTCTTTCTTAATTTAGATGATTTTCTCTTCTTTGTTTCTCTAATTAGTTTAGGCACCCCCTATTTCCTTTTTCTCTTTCTTTCTTTCCCTATTTAAACATCTTTTTTGATTTTAGTTTGGGTTCAGGGTTAGGTTTAGGCATGGGGTGAGGGTGGGGTTAGGTTAAGGGTCAGATACAGGGGTGGGGTTAGGAAAGGGAGACCCAGTGACCGCCGCTTGACCAGAGGCACGGGCAGGTTAGGGAACCAAAGATATGACAGTTCCCCCCGAAGGGGGGAACTGGAAGGCACTGGCCATCATGGTGTCGGTCAGCCACCAAGTCTCCCATCCCCAGTCGCCTTGGCTATCTAATAATAAAGTTTTCTCATGTCAAGTCCGGTGTTGTGTTGTCTCTTGTCTGGAGTTCTTCTGTTTTTATAGTGTGCTTATAAGCTTTTCTTTGTCTATTTCTGTTCTTTTCTGTTTCTTTTATATGTGCCTTTGTTGGCTTTTCTGTTTCTTATTATCTGTTTTTATCTGTTTCTCTAATTTCTGCCGTTCTTGGCTTTTCTGTTCCTTGTTTTAAATTACGGACGGCCTTGTCGACGACGTTTCGACGTTAATATGTCTTCTTCAGGTCTTGTTGCGTCCGTGTCTTATGTGTAAATGTCTATTCTTTCTCCTTTTATAGGTTCTCCAGGTAAGTATTTTCCTTTTCCAGGTGAGTGTTCTTTTTTTCAGGTAAGTATTTTCTTTTGCAGGTAAGTATTCTTGTTTTCAGGTAAGTATTTCCAGGTAAGTATTCTTTTTTCAGGTAAGTTTTTTCCTTTTCCAGGTAAGTATTTCTGATTTCTTTTCAGGTTTGTGTTTCTTCCAGGTAAGTATTTTTGCTTTTCAGGTTTTGGTTTTTTTTTCGGTGTTCTAGGTAGGTATATTTATATATTTTTTTGGTATTTTTTCCTTTTTCTGTTTTTTTTTCTGTTTTTTTCAATATGCTTTCCTTAGCTTTTCTGTTTCTTTACCCCTCCAATAAAATGAGTTTAATTTGTTTCTTAATTCAACGCTTTTCTGAGCTTTTCTGTTTTTTTGATCCTTTCCCCTCTGTGTCCAATTTGAGTTTGAAAAGTCCCTCGTCCTTCTGTTCCTTATATATCTCTTAAATTTAGATTTAATTTATCCCAAAATTTTCCATTTAGTAATTCCTTATTTTAGGTTTATATTTAGGTTTGTTAGTGGGATTGGGGTTAGGAAATAGGGAATTAGGGTTAGCTAGGGGTCAATAGGGGTCAGGATATGGAATGGGGTAAGGGTCGGATTACTTGCAGCCGCCAGAGAGACAGACCCAACCGTCCGTTTGCTGACGGGAATCCCAGCCATTGGGCTTACTCTGCGGAAAACGTACCTCGCTTATTGCGGAAATCTGTGGGGTCTTAGTCCTCTTATTGCCTCCCTTTGGGGCGTGGGATGCCCAATATATGTACCTCGCTTCTTGCGGAATTCTGTGGGGTCTTAGTCCTCGCGTTGCCTCTCCCTGGGTCGCGGGATGCCCAATATCTCTGTCGCTACTAGGTCCCCTGGGCTGGGATCCCGTAGCTCCTGGAGGTGGGCCTGCCTCTCTCGCTGTCTTTCGAATCCGGGGTGGGGTAGGGTTCTCTAATTTTCTGTCTCTGTTTCTTATGTATGGCACCCCCTGTTCTGTTCTTCTCTCTGTCTTTCTTAATTTAGATGATTTTCTCTTCTTTGTTTCTCTAATTAGTTTAGGCACCCCCTATTTCCTTTTTCTCTTTCTTTCTTTCCCTATTTAAACATCTTTTTTGATTTTAGTTTGGGTTCAGGGTTAGGTTTAGGCATGGGGTGAGGGTGGGGTTAGGTTAAGGGTCAGATACAGGGGTGGGGTTAGGAAAGGGAGACCCAGTGACCGCCGCTTGACCAGAGGCACGGGCAGGTTAGGGAACCAAAGATATGACAGTTCCCCCCGAAGGGGGGAACTGGAAGGCACTGGCCATCATGGTGTCGGTCAGCCACCAAGTCTCCCATCCCCAGTCGCCTTGGCTATCTAATAATAAAGTTTTCTCATGTCAAGTCCGGTGTTGTGTTGTCTCTTGTCTGGAGTTCTTCTGTTTTTATAGTGTGCTTATAAGCTTTTCTTTGTCTATTTCTGTTCTTTTCTGTTTCTTTTATATGTGCCTTTGTTGGCTTTTCTGTTTCTTATTATCTGTTTTTATCTGTTTCTCTAATTTCTGCCGTTCTTGGCTTTTCTGTTCCTTGTTTTAAATTACGGACGGCCTTGTCGACGACGTTTCGACGTTAATATGTCTTCTTCAGGTCTTGTTGCGTCCGTTTGTCTTATGTGTAAATGTCTATTCTTTCTCCTTTTATAGGTTCTCCAGGTAAGTATTTTCCTTTTCCAGGTGAGTGTTCTTTTTTTCAGGTAAGTATTTTCTTTTGCAGGTAAGTATTCTTGTTTTCAGGTAAGTATTTCCAGGTAAGTATTCTTTTTTCAGGTAAGTTTTTTCCTTTTCCAGGTAAGTATTTCTGATTTCTTTTCAGGTTTGTGTTTCTTCCAGGTAAGTATTTTTGCTTTTCAGGTTTTGGTTTTTTTTCGGTGTTCTAGGTAGGTATATTTATATATTTTTTTGGTATTTTTTCCTTTTTCTGTTTTTTTTTCTGTTTTTTTTCAATATGCTTTCCTTAGCTTTTCTGTTTCTTTACCCCTCCAATAAAATGAGTTTAATTTGTTTCTTAATTCAACGCTTTTCTGAGCTTTTCTGTTTTTTTGATCCTTTCCCCTCTGTGTCCAATTTGAGTTTGAAAAGTCCCTCGTCCTTCTGTTCCTTATATATCTCTTAAATTTAGATTTAATTTATCCCAAAATTTTCCATTTAGTAATTCCTTATTTTAGGTTTATATTTAGGTTTGTTAGTGGGATTGGGGTTAGGAAATAGGGAATTAGGGTTAGCTAGGGGTCAATAGGGGTCAGGATATGGAATGGGGTAAGGGTCGGATTACTTGCAGCCGCCAGAGAGACAGACCCAACCGTCCGTTTGCTGACGGGAATCCCAGCCATTGGGCTTACTCTGCGGAAAACGTACCTCGCTTATTGCGGAAATCTGTGGGGTCTTAGTCCTCTTATTGCCTCCCTTTGGGGCGTGGGATGCCCAATATATGTACCTCGCTTCTTGCGGAATTCTGTGGGGTCTTAGTCCTCGCGTTGCCTCTCCCTGGGTCGCGGGATGCCCAATATCTCTGTCGCTACTAGGTCCCCTGGGCTGGGATCCCGTAGCTCCTGGAGGTGGGCCTGCCTCTCTCGCTGTCTTTCGAATCCGGGGTGGGGTAGGGTTCTCTAATTTTCTGTCTCTGTTTCTTATGTATGGCACCCCCTGTTCTGTTCTTCTCTCTGTCTTTCTTAATTTAGATGATTTTCTCTTCTTTGTTTCTCTAATTAGTTTAGGCACCCCCTATTTCCTTTTTCTCTTTCTTTCTTTCCCTATTTAAACATCTTTTTTGATTTTAGTTTGGGTTCAGGGTTAGGTTTAGGCATGGGGTGAGGGTGGGGTTAGGTTAAGGGTCAGATACAGGGGTGGGGTTAGGAAAGGGAGACCCAGTGACCGCCGCTTGACCAGAGGCACGGGCAGGTTAGGGAACCAAAGATATGACAGTTCCCCCCGAAGGGGGGAACTGGAAGGCACTGGCCATCATGGTGTCGGTCAGCCACCAAGTCTCCCATCCCCAGTCGCCTTGGCTATCTAATAATAAAGTTTTCTCATGTCAAGTCCGGTGTTGTGTTGTCTCTTGTCTGGAGTTCTTCTGTTTTTATAGTGTGCTTATAAGCTTTTCTTTGTCTATTTCTGTTCTTTTCTGTTTCTTTTATATGTGCCTTTGTTGGCTTTTCTGTTTCTTATTATCTGTTTTTTATCTGTTTCTCTAATTTCTGCCGTTCTTGGCTTTTCTGTTCCTTGTTTTAAATTACGGACGGCCTTGTCGACGACGTTTCGACGTTAATATGTCTTCTTCAGGTCTTGTTGCGTCCGTGTCTAATGTGTAAATGTCTATTCTTTCTCCTTTTATAGGTTCTCCAGGTAAGTATTTTCCTTTTCCAGGTGAGTGTTCTTTTTTTCAGGTAAGTATTTTCTTTTGCAGGTAAGTATTCTTGTTTTCAGGTAAGTATTTCCAGGTAAGTATTCTTTTTTCAGGTAAGTTTTTTCCTTTTCCAGGTAAGTATTTCTGATTTCTTTTCAGGTTTGTGTTTCTTCCAGGTAAGTATTTTTGCTTTTCAGGTTTTTGGTTTTTTTTTCGGTGTTCTAGGTAGGTATATTTATATATTTTTTTGTTATTTTTTCCTTTTTCTGTTTTTTTTTCTGTTTTTTTCAATATGCTTTCCTTAGCTTTTCTGTTTCTTTACCCCTCCAATAAAATGAGTTTAATTTGTTTCTTAATTCAACGCTTTTCTGAGCTTTTCTGTTTTTTTGATCCTTTCCCCTCTGTGTCCAATTTGAGTTTGAAAAATCCCTCGTCCTTCTGTTCCTTATATATCTCTTAAATTTAGATTTAATTTATCCCAAAATTTTCCATTTAGTAATTCCTTATTTTAGGTTTATATTTAGGTTTGTTAGTGGGATTGGGGTTAGGAAATAGGGAATTAGGGTTAGCTAGGGGTCAATAGGGGTCAGGATATGGAATGGGGTAAGGGTCGGATTACTTGCAGCCGCCAGAGAGACAGACCCAACCGTCCGTTTGCTGACGGGAATCCCAGCCATTGGGCTTACTCTGCGGAAAACGTACCTCGCTTATTGCGGAAATCTGTGGGGTCTTAGTCCTCTTATTGCCTCCCTTTGGGGCGTGGGATGCCCAATATATGTACCTCGCTTCTTGCGGAATTCTGTGGGGTCTTAGTCCTCGCGTTGCCTCTCCCTGGGTCGCGGGATGCCCAATATCTCTGTCGCTACTAGGTCCCCTGGGCTGGGATCCCGTAGCTCCTGGAGGTGGGCCTGCCTCTCTCGCTGTCTTTCGAATCCGGGGTGGGGTAGGGTTCTCTAATTTTCTGTCTCTGTTTCTTATGTATGGCACCCCCTGTTCTGTTCTTCTCTCTGTCTTTCTTAATTTAGATGATTTTCTCTTCTTTGTTTCTCTAATTAGTTTAGGCACCCCCTATTTCCTTTCTCTCTTTCTTTCTTTCCCTATTTAAACATCTTTTTTGATTTTAGTTTGGGTTCAGGGTTAGGTTTAGGCATGGGGTGAGGGTGGGGTTAGGTTAAGGGTCAGATACAGGGGTGGGGTTAGGAAAGGGAGACCCAGTGACCGCCGCTTGACCAGAGGCACGGGCAGGTTAGGGAACCAAAGATATGACAGTTCCCCCCGAAGGGGGGAACTGGAAGGCACTGGCCATCATGGTGTCGGTCAGCCACCAAGTCTCCCATCCCCAGTCGCCTTGGCTATCTAATAATAAAGTTTTCTCATGTCAAGTCCGGTGTTGTGTTGTCTCTTGTCTGGAATTCTTCTGTTTTTATAGTGTGCTTATAAGCTTTTCTTTGTCTGTCTATTTCTGTTCTTTTCTGTTTCTTTTATATGTGCCTTTGTTGGCTTTTCTGTTTCTTATTATCTGTTTTTTTCTGTTTCTCTAATTTCTGCCGTTCTTGGCTTTTCTGTTCCTTGTTTTAAATTACGGACGGCCTTGTCGACGACGTTTCGACGTTAATATGTCTTCTTCAGGTCTTGTTGCGTCCGTGTCTAATGTGTAAATGTCTATTCTTTCTCCTTTTATAGGTTCTCCAGGTAAGTATTTTCCTTTTCCAGGTGAGTGTTCTTTTTTTCAGGTAAGTATTTTCTTTTGCAGGTAAGTATTCTTGTTTTCAGGTAAGTATTTCCAGGTAAGTATTCTTTTTTCAGGTAAGTTTTTTCCTTTTCCAGGTAAGTATTTCTGATTTCTTTTCAGGTTTGTGTTTCTTCCAGGTAAGTATTTTTGCTTTTCAGGTTTTGGGTTTTTTTTCGGTGTTCTAGGTAGGTATATTTATATATTTTTTTGTTATTTTTCCTTTTTCTGTTTTTTTTTTCTGTTTTTTTCAATATGCTTTCCTTAGCTTTTCTGTTTCTTTACCCCTCCAATAAAATGAGTTTAATTTGTTTCTTAATTCAACGCTTTTCTGAGCTTTTCTGTTTTTTTGATCCTTTCCCCTCTGTGTCCAATTTGAGTTTGAAAAATCCCCTCGTCCTTCTGTTCCTTATATATCTCTTAAATTTAGATTTAATTTATCCCAAAATTTTCCATTTAGTAATTCCTTATTTTAGGTTTATATTTAGGTTTGTTAGTGGGATTGGGGTTAGGAAATAGGGAATTAGGGTTAGCTAGGGGGTCAATAGGGGTCAGGATATGGAATGGGGTAAGGGTCGGATTACTCGCAGCCGCCAGAGAGGCAGACCAGACCATCCGTTCACCAACGGGAATCCCAGCCATTGGGCTTAATGTGCGAATGAACCGTACCTCGCTTCTAGCGGAAATCTGTGGGGTCTTAGTCCTCTATTTGCCTCTCCTTGGGGCGCGGGATGCCCAATATATGTACCTCGCTTCTTGCGGAATTCTGTGGGGTCTTAGTCCTCGCGTTTGCCTCTCCTTGGGGCGCGGGATGCCCAATATACATGTCGCTACTTTGGTCCCCTGGGCTGGGATCCCGTAGCTCCCGGAGGCCGGCCTGCCTCTCTCGCTGTCTTTTGAATCCGGGGTGGGGTAGGGTTTTCTAATTTTCTGTCTCTGTTATTTATGTATATGGCACCCCCTGTCTGTTCTTTCTCTCTGTCTTTCGTAATTTAGATGATGTTCTCTTCTTTGTTTCTTCTACTTCGTTTATTAGGCACCCCCTATTCCTTTTTCTCTTTCTTTCTTTCCCTATGTAAACATCTTTTTGATTTAGTTTTGGTTCAGGGTTTTGTTAGTAGGATTGGCGTGAGGGTTGGGGTTAGGCCTTAAGGTCAGATTACTCGGGGGTTGGGTAGGAAGTTAGGAAAAGGGAGGAGACCCGAGCTGACGCCGCTTGACCAGAGGCACGGGAGGTTAGGGAAACCAAAGAATATGACAGTTTCCCCTGAAGGGGGGGGAACTGGAAGGCACTGGCCATCATGGTGTCGGTCACGCCACCAGTCTCCCATCCCCAGTCCGCCTTGGCTACTAATAATAAAAGTTTTTTTCTCATGTAAAGTCGGTGTGTGTTGTCTTTGTCTGGAGTTCTTCTGTTTTTATAGTGTGCTTATAAGCTTTTCTTTGTCTATTTCTGTTCTTTTCTGTTTCTTTTATATGTGCCTTTGTTGGCTTTTCTGTTTCTTATTATCGGTTTTTATCTGTTTCTCTAATTTCTGCCGTTCTTGGCTTTTCTGTTCCTTGTTTTAAATTACGGACGGCCTGTCGACGACGTTTCGACGTTAATATGTCTTCTTCAGGTCTGTGTTGCGTCGTTCTTGTTGTCTTATGTGTTAAATGTCTTATTCTTTCTCCTTTTATAGGTTCTCCAGGTAAGTATTTCCTTTCCAGGTGAGTGTTCTTTTTTCAGGTAAGTATTTTCTTTTGCAGGTAAGTATTCTTGTTTCAGGTAAGTATTTCCAGGTAAGTATTCTTTTTTCAGGTAAGTTTTTTCCTTTTCCAGGTAAGTATTTCTGATTTCTTTTCAGGTTGTGTTTCTTCAGGTAAGTATTTTTGCTTTCAGGTTTTGGTTTTTTTTTTT